>NC_052485.1:3702941-3783186 GCF_009730915.1 Dioscorea cayenensis subsp. rotundata | reverse complement strand
TGAAGAACAGATAAAAGTTTCCATCAATAAATTGATTTTAAAAACATAAAAAATATATATATCAATAAAGTAAATATATGAGCTATTTAGTATATTGGATAGGACTTCATAAGCTAATTCTATATAAGCCAACATAGTGCATTTTAAATAAAGTAAATCTACTTTGGCAGGAATGTTTACATATATAAACATTTTGATAATAAGAAAATCAAAAACCTACAAATAATATCTTAACAATCATAATTTTTTTTTTTATTCTTATTGATTTGTAAAATTTGTAATTTTTTTTTTGTAATCTCTATATTTTTTCAATTATTATTTGTATTTTTTAAATATATAAGATAATAGCAACAGATGGAATTTTTTATAAATGGTCAAATCAAATAATAATAATAATAATTAAACTAATACAAATTAAAAAAAATGTTTTACAAAACAAATCAATTTAAAATTGAAAAATAGATTATTAGTTATTCAAATAAACAATTTCAAATGAAACAAACAATGTTTAAAAAACCAAATCATGTAATAATCAATAGATTTTCATTATTAATTAAAAATAAGATTAAGTTTACATTTAAAAAAACCAAATCATGTAATAATTTTTCAATAGATTTTTCATTATTAATTAAAAATAAGATTAAGTTTACATGGGTACATTCGTGGATATAATTAGTATGTTTATATATAACTATTGTAAGTAGTTTCACATTTGGATAAATTTCGTAAGATTTGATTATTGGATGTCATTTTGTCAAATATTTACATTTTTTTTTTACATTTAGATGAAAAAAAGCATGTGTTCTTCTTTTAATTTTATTTTGTTTATACTTATTCTTGTTGAATTTTTTAATTGGGTTTAATTATTTTTTGTTATAATATCTTTCAGTTTTTTTCGTCTTATTTGTATTTTACAAATTATATGATTAAGCTGGAACTATTCATTAAAAGGATAAATCAACTTAGTATAAACTTAGGGGAAAAAAACTGAGCACAATTTGAATGGAAAAAAACATCATATTATATATTACATAATAATAATATTATGTATATAACAAATAACATAAATAAATGTAAAACATGCAAAAGACCTTGGAATGCAAAAACAAAGAAGTGATGTATATAACAAAAAACATTAGGTAGATAAACACAACTCATGAACATCATCATGTAGGTTATAGCCAGAGATAGATGATTTCAATTCATATTTGTGTATACATAGAACAATTGCAACTTTTATGAAACATCAGCGAGATATCAAACAATTAAAAGCTAAAGGCCAATAATAAATAGCTGCAAACCTCAAAGCAATACTAAGACCAAGCTTTTAATCAAGAACATTTAATAATAACCAGTTCTAACATTGAGAATGCTTATTTATAGAAGATTATTACCAAATGTTTTTTTAGTAAATTATTAATTAGCTTCATGATTGATCAATTATTGATTGTTACTGATAAGGCTTGAGGATAAATATGCTTGTGTATCTTTCATTCATTATCTTAAATAGCCATTAGCTTCTAGGTATATGTTGAACCTATTCTGAAACAGCATTGAGGAATGATGGAGTTATTCTAGAAGAATTACCTACAGCTTGGGTAGATAAATAATATAGAGATAAACAACTACACATCGCGACGCTCACCGTCATAAGCAAGCGATTCACAGTCGACTTCCATCTCCCCCGTGTTCCAGCCTATACCTCGCATAGATACCGGCGCTTCTCTCTCACTAGGTTTCCTCCAGAGCACCCCTATTTGTAAATTCGAGTGAGACGCCGCGCTGCTGCTCTTCAAGCCCAGGGGACATCGTCCGAGGCCGATCTTTCCTCCTGCATTGTCACCATGGCCTGCGGATCCAGCAGACCCAAACGGCGCCGGCGATGGCTTCAGTCCCTCGGCAACCGCACTAAAGCCTTAGAAAAGCTTGACCACCAGGGTGGAGAGAAAGAGAGAAAGAGAGAGAGAGACAGAGAGAGAGAGAGAGAGAGAGAGATGATCTCTTTTTTGTAAGAGTGGAATTGGGTTGGAATTGTCAACGTCGTGGGTCCTGATAGGTTAGTTGGGTGCTGGGAACTATTAAATGGGCCAAAGAGTGGGGAAAAAGCTGGTGGCCTACGGTGGTGGTGGCTGAAGTCTACAGCTCTTTGTTGATTTTTATAATTAATAATTATTTAGATAAATAATAAAATATTGTAAAAATAATTGTGATGAAAATTTTTGTCTACATTCGTTGGAGTTGATTACTCATGGATGCTTTTGGATAAAAACCCATGGAATTTTTGCCTTAAACATGATATATATATATATTGAAAAAAACCAAATCAATCTTATTATTATATATGTAATATATATATGATGAGGTAAAAACAGAAACAATATTTATATTATCTTTATTTTTTTAAAAAAATTTAATATATATTAACAGATAAAAAGAAAACAATATTTATATTATCTCTATTTTTTAAAAATTTAAACATACCAATATATATATATATGGATAAATCAATCAGTTACACATTTGTTATCTTGTTTTTCAATGTTTTTAAATAACAATATCTCTATATATATTATATATATAATCTTTAAAGGGAAAAGTTCTCATTTTAATAAAAATATAATAGTGATTATATTAAGCTTTGAAAAAAATACTGACGCATACTTTATTTCATCCTATTGTAATTAATTTAAAAAGTACATATTTTCTTTATCTATAAATTTACCAAATGCGTATTTTGACACTTAAGTAAGACTAAACATGTATTGATATTTAGAATGAGTTTTAAAAAAAAATTAAGCCTTTGTGCTAACTGCTAAATCATGGAACTTTTACCAAAGATTTGAAAACCAGATTGGTTGATGAACCGGTTGGTCAACTGGTTCGTTGTTCAACCGGTCCAATCGGCTGGTTTAACAATATATGCTTGCATGCCATTAGATTCATATACATTAAAATTATTAACATTAGTATCAGAAATATCAAAAATGTGGGTCATGCATCAATGTCATGTTTAATTTTCAATTGCAATTTTCGGGAATTATGCTCAGTGTGCTATGTAACTTGTATATACATTATTATTGATATTATTATCATCAGAAAATAGATAAAACACTAACCTCAATATTTGCATAACTTTAAAAAATTATTTTTAAAAAGAAGAAGATTTCGCCACGGTTTCTCTTGAGTTTCACCGCCAGTAAAACCACACAAAATAGAGTAAGATTCCAAAGCCGCAGGTGTTTGTTAACAAACCCGGTTTGATCGAACCAGTTTGCCGGTTCTCCGTCTAAAGCTGGTTCTATTAGAACCTGGTTCAAGTTATATGACTAAACCGGATTGGCGGTCGGTTCCCGGTTGAACCGGTTAAATCCTTGACTTTTGCAATCTTTGATTGAAAATAGATTTTTAAAGCAAACAGAAAAATGGGAAGTGGAATGACATGTACTAATGTTCAATTCTTTTTTAACATTTTTTTTATTTTAACAATGTTATTTTTTAAAGTTCCATTTAAATTGTTTTCAAGATTATGTTACTAATATATTAATTACATAAGCGTGGGCCCAGTATTATTAAAGTGTTTGGGGAAATTTAATGCTTTTTGATATTTGTTTTTGTAATTTGTTCACAATTATTTAGATAAATAATTGAATATTATAAAATGATAGTGAGGTTAATCTGGCCTATATTTGTTTCTATGGCCAGATAGAGGAATAAGAGTGGGGCCCACATGATAAAAGTGTTTGATTGTCAACTTCTTGTATTAATTACTTTCATATATAAAAGAATATGCTACTTAATAAACCATTTGAGAATTAATGGTACTTGCATTTTATATATATATATATATATATATATATATATATATATATATATATATATATATATATATATATTAATGACTATCACAGAGGTTTTGATGATCAAACTATATTTCTATTAAAAAAAAAACTCATTTCATTTATAACAAAACTCTCTTTAATTATTTTGTTCTTCTTTATAGCAAAGCTTTCATCTTGCAATACATCATTAGAAATGATGAATAACTTGCTCATTACAGTATTAAAGACGAAGGTAATGCATTCGATTGACAAAAACTCTGCAAAATGGTGGTAATATTGATCCAATCGTCATCTCTATCAACCAAATGATCATGATCATCATTAATCTCCAAGTTATCTTCAGAACAATATTTCTTCTCCTTTTCCGAAGAAAGAGGTGATGGTGGCGGTGATGGAGGAGATGGAGAAGACATAGTGAGAAACTTATAGCAAAAATTAGTCTGAGCTTTCTCGATACCTCTAAGGTGATTGAAGACATGTCATAAAGCCACTTCGCTTCTTACGGTGTATCAAATGTGCCTAACCAATGTCTTTTTAGTAGAAGGGTTTCTAATCTCCGCCGCATAACGTCCACGATGGTCTCTTTCGTGCTCTAAGTACCCGTCGATGCTCTACATCGTCTTCTCGATGATGGGGTAAGATGATGCATTATGTAAATCAAGCATGTCCATAGATGTGCAATGTTAATTGTTGCAAGATTGTTTAGTATCCTATCTCTATATAGATAGTTGAATTGAATATATATATATATATATATTGGAGAAAAAGAATTGAATTAGGGTTACGTAAAGTAGTATAGGGTGTTATTGGGATGTCATACGACGTTCACTATAGACGTCCTTATATTTGTCATCTAAGGCCGTTCTTGGATTATGAATTAATTTTATTTATTATCATTTAAAATAGAAGGTTTAATGGGAAATAGGTTCAATACAACAAAAGAATATTAAATTCCCCATCCAATCAAACAGCTCCAAATGACATGGAAGGGAATTAAGGGGATCAACTTTATATATGTTGATCCTTTAGATCTTCTTCTTTGGTGGATTTTCTTAAAAGAAGAGTAGATTTGTTTTATATTTTTAACACTTTTTATTAATAAATAAATCAATATGTTGTTATTTTTCTTGTCTACTTCTTTTCTTGTTGGGAAAGCATCTTGATTGATCTACAAAAATAATTTTTACTAATTTGCAAGTTTTTATGTAATTTTTAATAAATATTTGAATATGACAAATTGGTGTTGCATTATAGTTTGTTTATAAAATGACTTCAAATCAATATAAATTGAATGTAAAAAAATATTTATTTATTTATATATATATATATATATGCAATTGTGTTGTTTTTCTTGGTTGAATTATTGTTGGAAGTCATCAATTTAGTATTTTTTGTCAAAGGTTTTTACACACACATACACACACACACACACACACACACACACATATATATATATATATATGCAATTGTGTTATTTTTGGTTGAATTATTGTTGGTAGTCATCAATTTAGTATTTTGTAAGATTTTTTGTAAAAAATATATGTGAATTGAGATCAATTGAAGAATGGCAGTTGTGACAAATGTTAGATGTGTAGATGTGTGTAAATTAGTCAGCTATTTTAGATCCGATGATTAAATAAATTGGACTCCAATCTGCTGTAAAAGCTATTATATATTTATTATTATACTCTGTTATATATATATTAAGAGATAAAACAATATATATTCACCTTTATATTAAACATAAACCAAACCATTACACCCATTGTTATCTTGTTTTTGAGGTCGAGTTTTTAAACAATATCTATATATAATCTTTAAAAGGGAAAAAATAATTAATAACAAATAACTATATATATATATAATATATATTGGGAAAAGAAATTGTAACTACCTTTTATCTTGTTTGTTACTATCTGTCTATCTTATATAATTGTAAATATGTTTGCTATACATATATTCTAAATATACTATATATCATAGAGCACAAAGTATACCATAAGAAAGTATATCATCCTTATATTATATTATAATAATGTAAGTACAATATTAAATGACCATTCAATGATATGTACCTGATTTGTCAAAGATATTCATCATGTTCTTTGAGATTTCTTTAAAAGGAGAGTCATTTTGTTTTACATTTGGATTTCCTTCAATTGTTGTGGTTCTTATTGTATAGATTCCTCTATAATTGTTTGCTATAGTTAAGGTGCAATGGGTCTTGTCGGCTTGTTATTGACATAATTATATATACATATTATAAATTGAAGGTTTGTTTTTTGGGCTGATTGTATTATGATGGTGATCATACATTTAGTATTTTGTAAAGTTTTTTTTTTAAAATTTGTGTATTGAGATCAAGTGAAGACCGGGAGTTTTGACAACTTTTATTTTTTTAGTTGTATGCAAATTAGTTAGAGGGATATTAGATATGATTCGATGTGCATAGTTTTATGTTAGCAAGAGCAAAGCCAGAAAATAGTGAATTTTGTAACTTATTATTGTTAGGTTTGATGAGCGTATTTTGTATATATGTATATATATATATATATAATTTTTCAAAATATGTTGTGAACATTTTTAATATATGTATGGCCAATAATCAAAATTATTAGTACAAAAAGGGTAACATAGATTAGTAACAATGACATAGAGACAATTGTCTTGTGTTGTTTGTATTTAGTTATTTTTTAATATTCATTTTTGGTGTCTTAAGTCAAAGATATTCATTATATTTTGTCAGATTTTCTTAGAAGAATAGTGGATTTGTTTTACTTTTGTTTTTTCCCCACAACACATATGGGATGTACATTGTTTTACTATTGATAAAATTTAAAAGAACAGAAGATTTTCTTAAAAGAAGAGTATTGTGTTTTTATCTTATATGTATTTTATTAATGCTGGGTATACTCACTTGCAAGTGTTCCTAATATTATATTGCTATCAGTTTCTCATTGATGGGGAATTGGGAAGGATGTTAAAGTGATAAAACACTTAATCAATAAGGGGAGATCAAATGTCTAATAAAGACAAACTCTTGAGGAATAGTGGTTTTGGGGGATATAATTAATATATATATATATTATATGTTTTTGTTTTGAAAAATGCATGTATATAAACTATGATGGTATGATGAAGAGATGATGAGGATGGAGGAGATGGCCGAGAGAGAAAGCATTGTTAATCAACAATGGTGAAATAATCATTCACGATGCTTTTATTGCTCGCTCCATCATCATCATTATTATATCTCTTTCCTTCTCTATTTCTTTTTCTTTCTAACACTCTATCTTCTTCTTTTTTTAAGATTTTATTCTCTATATATTTCTATTAAATTTTCATATATAGCTCATACAAATATAAAGATAAATATTATATATATATATATATATAAATAAATGTTTGTGTGTCTTTTATATTGGCAAACCATTAGCTAGCAAATATTTTTGTTTTATGTTGGGGTTATTCATTTATAGTCATGTTATTTTCCATCAATACATACATATCTCAAATTATTATGTGTTATTTTCTTTATATATATATATATATATATATATTTATATCTACATCCATTTTATAACAACTTAGATTAGAGTTTGGAATTGTGACAATCTTTTCTTTTCTGGTTTGTTACAATGTCATTATTTAAGTATATCGTTTTTCTTTATCTATTTTTGTCGAGTCCCTTTGTGTATATGTTGTTTTCTCAAATTTTTAATGATCATTATATGTTAAAATAGGAGAGAAGTCTTGTAACTATTTTTCTTGAAGGTTATCCTCGGATTTTTATCGAAGAAGTCATTGCATATATCGCTTCAACATCTTCTAAATCTCTTCATGATCTGAAAATCTTACATGACTGGTAATATCATTGATTATTCATAGCATTAAGCTCATTGTTGTTTCTTTGCATTATGAATACATATATATATATATATATATATATATATATATATATTTATTTGCAGTTGTAAAAGTTACATACATATCTCAAATTATTATGTGTTATTTTCTTTATATATATATATATATATATATATATATATATATTTATATCTACATCTGTTTATAACAACTTAGATTGGGAGTTTGGAATTGTGACAATATTTCTTTTCTAGTTTGTTACAACGTTTTTTTTTCATTATTTAAGTTTATTTTTTTCGTTCTCTTTATCTAATTTTCTCAAATATTTGTTTTTTCCTTTATCTAGTATTTGTTTTCTCAAATTTTTACTGATCATTATTTTTGTTATGTTAAAATAGGAGAGAAGTCTTGTTACTATTTTCTTGAAGTTATCCCTCAAGAATTTATTGAAGAAGTCGTTGCATATATTGCATCAATTTCTTCTAAAACTCTTCATGATCTGAAAATGTTACATGGCTGGTAATATCATTGATTAGTCATAACATTAAGTTCATTGTTGTTTCTTTGCATTATGGATGCATATATTTATATATATATATATTTATTTATTTATTTATTTGCAGTTGTAAAAGTTTTTATTTAGCATTGAAAAACTGCAAAGTTGGCCAGTTTATGTGAGTTGATAATTAATGGTGTTTTGACATGAAGGAGTACATTATTTTTCTTCAAAATTGTGCCCGGAGATATAATGTGGAAGCTTTTTTGGTGCTTGGATTGGTGAAAATTTATCATGTATAGTTATAGTTGTAATATTAGAATTTTTTTTTTGTCAAATTAAATGTATTCAATTGAAAATGAATTCAGGCATCCAATATCTTACAAACACAATGTTTAAAGGTTATTTACTTGCTGGTTATGTTTAGGTGAAGATGGATTACTGAGAGAGTTTTGCAGCCAACTTTATAGATTGACCTATGAATTTAATTTGTTTATAAAACTTTTGTAATGTTTGTTTAATTGTTTGTTTTTTTTTTACAACTAATAGTATATTTTATATGTTATCAAAAATTTCTCTATAGACAACATTCCTAGTCTTATTTGTATATTTGCCATTATTGTCAAGAATCAAAATTTTTAATCCTCCAGATGATGTAACTCTTGACAAAGCAACATAGAGTTGTCCATGTGAGAAGACAGGTCTTGGTAAGTATAGACCTACTAAGTCTAGTGTTTGTCCTTGACTTTTGTTTATAGTCATTGCATATGAAAGTCTAATAGGGAATTGTTTTCTACACATTATGAAAGGCCATTTAGTATTTTGCATAGACATAATGATTCGAGGTATATAAACTTTTTCACCTATATTAGAACCTGAAATTATTTTTGCTTCTATAATATTTGGACAAAGTTGTGTTACTATTAATCTAGTTCCATTACAAAGTCCTTTTGCTTGGCTTATATTTCTAATTAACATAATGACACAACCTATTTTTAAAGTTAGTTCATGGTTCGGTATTCCTGTGAACTTCAGTGTATTGAGGAATTCAATTGCGTATAATGATTCATGAGCTTCAGCACCTGTCGAAGATTTTGAGATATAATCTGAGCTTAAATAAGTTTTTGCAGAAGTTTTTATTCTTTGGATCATAACTTCATTTATTGTGTCAACAGTTACATTGTATGTTGTGATAATAGCTCTTTGTCTAAGATAATTTGCATCTGTATAATTCATATCAAATTGTTGATAGATAGCATCAATAATTGCTTCAATTGGGTCTCTTGGACTTTGTATTAAAAATCTTGTGGAATTTCTATACATTCTCCTTCCTCATCATCATTACTATCAACAGATGGAACTTTACCATCACCTATTTTTAATAACCAATCTGCAAAGGCTTGTAGTTGGTATTTGGCTACTTCATCAAGGTTGTTTTGTTGAAGTCTCATATTTGTTTGGAGTTTCAATATTGTACAGTGTTTCCATAGGTGTGAATGAGTAATAGCTGCATTAATAATATCTGATCTAGTTCCGTGTTGAATAACGGGTAATGTTTGACGGAAATCTCCACCTAGAATAACTGTTTTGCCTCCAAAAGGTTTTATAATTCCTTCTAGATTTATATTCAGAAGATCTTGCAAAGTTTTGCTTAAAGCTTCAAGACAGTGTCTATGAATCATGGGTGCTTCATCCCATACAATAAGAGTAGTTTGCTCTATTAATTGTGCTAATTGAGTTTGTTTATTAATGTGACATGTCGAACATTCATCAATATTGACTGGAATCTTAAATCAAGAGTGGGCTGTTCTACCTCCAGGTAATACTAGTGATGCAATCCCTGATGATGCTACAGCAAGAACAATTTTCCCTTCGGAACGTATTTTGCTTATGATAGTATTCAATAAGAAAGTTTTCCCAGTTCAACCATGCCCATATACAAAAAACATACCTCCTTCACCAGTATTGACCGCTTTTAGGATGTTGTTGTAAATAATTAATTACTCTTGATTTAATTTACCTAACATAAATAAATGATCCTTTCGAAGCTGGTTGATGTTATAACTCATTTCTTCTTGGAATAAGTGATTAGATAAGATGGTTATGTTAACAGATTGGGGCAGAGGCAAATCATTATCTTGAAGTGATGAAGAGTGTTTGTGAAGGATGTCTTCAAGAGCTACTAATAAATAATTTTTCAGATATTCATCTGGAATTTTATAATTAGGATTATGAAAAGTTTTTCGGAGTCTGTATTCTATGTCTTCTGCTAAGAGATGCCAATTTTTCAGAAAAAAGGGTTTTTTTGTCTCCTACTTCACAAAATAAGATTATTGTTACAAAAAGTTGCTGTAATTCAGCGCCAGTTGCCCATTGAGCAGCTTGCATCAAAGCATTTGACCATTCATTGTCATCACCTAATAGACCCAAAGTAAAGCAAGCCTCTCTATAAGTCTGATACGTAATACCATCGATTGTTCGTAGATCGTCATATGTTTTTGCTCCTTTAATTTCATTTAATAATAATCTTAGAAAATATAATTCTCCTAATGCTGGATGCACATGAATTATTCTACCAATTGTTTTACCACCCTTTCTAAAATGCCATTTTTTTTGTTTCTTGTCCCAAGTAAATTTGGTTGGGAAATCAGCATATAAAAGCATCTTTCCTCTATCATCAATTTGATTAGTAAGCATCCATTCTGTAAACATAGTTTTTTCAATATCTGGGATAGTTACAATACCATGAATTGTTTGTTTATCACTAAAATAAATATTATGCTCTTCAGGTAAGTGTATCAAAAGTCGTTGAACAGAAGGTTCTCTATGGTGGATCGGGAACTCAAAAAGTCTCCAACAACTTTCATAAGCAGATAAATATCTACAATCTAGATAGTTTTGGACCTCGTCTATTTTGTTTGACGTTGACGTTTCAAACACAGCTTTCACTCTATCAGGACCTTTACTTATGTATTTGAAAAAGATACCACTGTCTTTGCTCTTGTTACGTTAAATCTCTACATTGATATGAGATTGATAGTGAATTATTAGGTCAACATTATGTGGCATAACAAAGTCGATTATCAGTTCATAATGTGTATTCGTTTGTTATTGATGTATCTCTTCTCCGATATTGAGAATCCATCTTCGTCCCATTGTTGTTGAGAGTCTGGAATTGCTTAGGACAAAATGCATTTTCCATCTACCATGGCATGGTGGTAGCTTGTCGATTTGCCAGCCACAAGGGCCATGTTAGCATAAATGAGGTAACGGCTTCGCAACTCTATAGTGTCATTCACTTTATTAGGTAGTCTCGGTGACACTATGCTGTTAATCTCAGCTGGAGTCATGAATGAATTTTCCCTTTGCAACCATAGCAAAACATGGACATGTGGTAACCCTCGTTTTTGAAATTCCATCAGATACACAACTTAAAACCACATTGTTTAGAATAAAAGTGTTTTAAAACCTATTGTAGCATACTTGGCATTAGTTATTTAAAAGTCTGTGGCGCTCAAAGAGTCATAAATAATTTGTTGGTAATAGTTAGTTATGAAGGGCATTATTTTGTGAATTCAAATCCATGTTTGCTAAGAAAACTCTATTACATAATTGTCATTAAGGAAGAAGAAAAGATAATATGATATTATTATAACAAAACTAAATTTGTTAGATTAGAGTAAATTTTTAAGCATTTGGATTATGAATGACGTTAGAAGTATTAGTACATATATATATATATATATATATATATATATATATATATCTATATCTTAAACAAAGAATTGTGATATTGATTTTATATGATCTTAAAATGTTATTAGCATACTTGTTAAATCCATTGTAATAGAAGGTATTAATCAAAAGGAATTCTCATGTAACAAATTATGCGTAATAAAATTATTTCTTTTACTCCTCGCTTTTGTACCTACAAATGTCTTTCAAATCACTCCTCCACGTTTATGAAATGACTCTGGATGACGATGTCGTACTTCTTCCGGCATTGCCTTTAGACTTCTTACTGGATCACTATTTCGAAAGCTAATGAGGATTGCAGGTCTGTGAATGTAATAAAAGGTTTGGGTAGCTATGTATTATCTCGCGAAATGCTGAGTGCATCCCACGTATTTCTCGAACATATATCTTGGTTCACGGAATAAAAACTTGCAGTGTAGTATAACTCGCTTTACCAGCTAGGACTTTACGTGTATCGACAGCTCTTCTTGATCTCATTGCAGACACGCCTCTGTACATATCGTGCTCTAGTGTTGTTTGGTGGATGTCTTATGTATCTTAATCTTGCATTTCTTCAATTATTGCATAACAATCTACTATAAATTGATCTGAAACGTCCTCCTAGTAAAGGGTTGGCCTCCATGTCTCTGTTGAATCAAGTGGTAATCGCCCTTCATTTCGCATTGTTGATACAACCTTCCTCAGAATTTGGTCATGCGAGTTGGAGATTCTTCCCTTATGGCATGTCTAAATGGCGAAACAATCCTCACCATATGGAAATAATAAATGGAGCATTGAAGTGGCATAAAGAGAGGGTGTAAGTCACTAGTGCTCTCTGAAATCACTTGTTGCGATATGTTCCAGCAATAATATCTCTTCCATACTCTCCAGATTCCAAAGTCGCAGTATTAAAGCAAATATTTCTGGGTTGTTGGTACATGTATAATTGTGGGTTTTGGCTCGAGTAGAGAGAGAAACCTAATTCTAACTCGGTAATCTTTTAAATTGTTCATGTAACTCTTTGGTGATCTAAAAACTTTTACTATTTCTAGAGCTGCATTCATTTAACATATTTGTTAATCCACATACTATTTCTTTGTCTAATCCTTGCTTATCTTCTGTTGTATTGAAACATGACAATCTATAAGCTGGTTCGCGATGTGCTCTACCATATCAGTTGGAGCAAACTGCTTTTCTCCAATTGTTGCAGGCTAATGATCCTAATCGTGGATGTTTTGACCCTGGAGCAATTTACATATGGTCCGCTGTTTGATTTAGGACTATTGTCAACAACTCCACCAATTGATGTAAATTGAAAGAGTGAGTTGTGCGCTCTAATTTGTTCCTTAACTGAACCTTTGTTCCAGCATTTACGCTCTAAGTAGTCTTCTCATGGGGGTCGTTAGTTTTCTAGTTTTGGTAGAAAGTAAGACCTTGTTTACCTATAAACACATGTTAAATTTCGGGTTAAGCATGTTTTGAAACATCAATTCTTTCTTCATCATACCATACTGCTCGCATTACGATAAATCTCACATATAAAGTGAGGCCCGCTGACATATGGAAGGTTCAAAACATGTTCCCCGTGAATTGTGCAGCGGGAGTTATAAGAATTAGAGCTTATATCCACAATAATGACATATTAGTCTAAGATGACTTAAGGTTATTACATAGACGTTTAGAAGGATGATATTTATCTAATAATGGTTTTTTCAAAGGTGTGATATTATTTGTCTATATATATACATATTAAAAGAGAGAGAGAGAGAGAGAGAGAGAGGGAGAGAGAGAGAGAGAGAACATTTTCTGTAAGTTTTGTGATGTTCTTGAAAGTAGCCTATGTCTGTGAATTTTGGAAAATACTAAATTTGTGATGGATTGTCATTACAAATGCGATCGTAATGTACTAACACACGACAGGTATTAAATTTTTAAAACAAACAATAAGTAATAGTGTTAGTAAATTACAGATAATGCACATGAATGAGAAAGTGTTATTTAAACAATAATGCTATAGGAATATTATTAGCTTTGTTTATTTTTCCAAAGTGTAATACGTGTTTGTCTTTGATGCTATACCTAAGAATTATCACAAATTGAAAATAATATCAAACATAAAAGCATTAGTGTGCAAAAAGCAGGAATAATACCATTTTGTGTTGAGTAGCCATTGTAATCTTTTGAATATTGCCATAAGTTTTGCTTGTTGAAGCTTCATGAACTTCATCAGAACTTAATCGTGGTGTGTTGATAGTTTCAACCTCATCATTGCCATGGAGTATGTTTGTTTCAATATTCCTTGTTCTTGCTCTATCAGTAGTTATAGTAGGACTGATAGGGTTTGTATAAGTGCTAGATTGTGATCTCCTAGTTTTAAGGATCTTCATACGTTTCTTTCGATTGACTTTAGCTACAACTTTGTTGATTGTAGGTAATAAATTGACTTTTTCTGAATGTTGATGTACTCTTGGCATCCCAAGTGCTATGCAAATGTATTGGCATAAAATTTTAGTAAGTTCCCTTAAAAACAAAATATTAGAGACAAAGGAAATATTTGTTAATGACTTCATATCTTTAGCTTTATCATTTTCATTTAAACAATATGTATATATATATATATATTAACAACCAAGATATGGCACAACTTTTACATATACATGAATTTAATAAAAGAATAAAATATTCCATCATTTTCTCAATATGAAATAGGGTAAAATGTAAAATGTTTGAAAAATGTTATCAAATTAAAAATATGGAAGGTAATATAAGATTTTGGGGGTGGGGGAAGACTAACTCCGTATAACCATATATATATACTTTTCATGAGCAATACATTGATTTATATGTTTATCATGAAATTCTAAAATATTTGGAACATGTAATTAAATAAAAAATATATGGAGGGGCATATGAGAGGTGGGGGTGGAGGTGTAGAGAAGATTAAAGGCATAGGACTATATAATTAATTTTTCATGGAGGATATATTGATTTTTATGTTCATCATACAACATCAACAAAAATTGATGGGTTTAGTTTTCCATATCATTTACACACAAACATAAAAAAAATTAAAAAACAAAACAAACTTATGTAGAACAACCTGATGAGGATGATAAATTTAAAAACAAAAGTACATACCTTTGTTGCAAGCTTTGTTTGAAATAATTAAATACCAAAACGAAAGGAAGGCTTATGTTGGATAATTTATGGTGAGTGTTATAAAGCACTGAGATGTGTTTATGAGAACCCTTATTGCTAGGTTTGGAATTTTTTGTTTTAGAATAATTAATGTGATTAGGTGATTTAAACTTCACTGCCTAACAATTCTAAAGCTTGATGAAGACATATTCCATCATATGTCTTTATCATGGAAGCAATCATTTTATTAATTTATACATGGGCTTATATGTCATTATCATAGAAGCAATTATTTGTTCAAGTTGTCCATCTGCACAACATGGTTACCATTCTTTACATAACATCCAATGTTCTTTGTTTAATCTCTCAATCTCTAAATGTATCCAATGGTCAGAAATACTTATAACATAATCCCAATTATAAAAGTTTAAAATAACTGAAGAATTAAACCAATAATTGTGGATAATGAAATAACAATGGCTATAACAAAGGTTTTTTCAAAGAAATGCTAATATTTTATTTTTAGTGGTTGTGATTCGGTCAATGCAATTAAAAGGCGAAACATTGAAAACAAAATTGGAATTCTTAGTTTATGTCAAACCATTTGACAGAATGAAACATTTAGCTGTTTCAATAATTAATTAATCAATTAATTATTGCAAAGCGGATAAGAATGAAAATACATTGTGGAATTGGAATCAACTTCTGAATTTATCTGTTTGGATTAATACAATTCCATCAATTATAAGTTTGGCATGATTTAAAGTTGATCCCCTAAGAGCTTTGGCATGCTATTTGGAACAATATGATTGGATTTGGTTTTTTTTGGTAAAATTCAATGCTTTTGGATTGGGTTTTAATATGGATAATCATTGAATATCATTATAATTACTTGAGCAATGTGCAGTATTGTTTATATTTGCACTGAACTTGAGCTAATCAATGATATGCTAAAATGAATACTTACTTGAGTTTTTGTTGTTCTTTATTGCTCAGTGGGGTACTGTTATTATGGTAAGAAGCTAGACCTAGAACCAGGGAGATGTAGGACTTATGGAAAGAAATGGCGGTACTCGAAAGACGCCTACCCTGACTCTAAGTACTGCGAGCACCATATGCACAGGGGCCGCAACCGTTCAAGAAAGCCTGTGGAAACTCAAACCATCTCCCAGTCTCAATCATCTTCATCAACGGTGATGTCTCTCGCTCCCTCTGGGAGGAGCAGCAGCTTCCAGAGTGCTACTCCTCTGCATGTTGTCACTGGTACTGGCAACAATCCACAGGGCTCGTTCAGTGTTGCCAGCAGTGGTGGCAGTTCCTCCAGGCTTCATGTTGATCCTAGTTCTTATGGCATGGCCAACAAAGATTACAGGTCTATTGGTTTGCTCTTTCTACTTCATTTGCTTTCATACTAATCCACATTTTCTTGATTTCTTCCCTCTAAAGAACATATACCTAATGGAAACCAGAAGCACATGAGAATGATCTCAATTTATGGTTTTTGAAGTATAACTTTGTTGGAGGTGAAATATTAAAATCTTTGACCTTTTGCTGTCAGAGATTGATTCATTTTTATGGCACATTGCAGAGACTTGGCAGTTTGGAAAACTTTTCGCTTCCTGCCTTCATGATCTTTGTCTGGTTAATTAGCTACACTTGTCTGACATGTTTCTCTCAGTTCCCAGAGGTTATGAGCTCTCTGCTCCGATCTAGTGTAGGTTTCCACCAGTAGTATTGTAAAGAAGGATAGACTTAACAACATTTATGGTGATCTGCAAACTACTCCTTGAACATTTCTCAGATATGTTTCTTTGTCTTTCTACACCTGTTTTGTGACTTTGCAGGTGGTAGATTTTATTATTGAAACTATTTGATGGAACTTGTGTTTCATCTTGGGGGTCTTACCAAATTGGTCCACATTATATTTTGATTGAATTAGGCTTTTTATGCAAGAATAATATAAAGAAAAAGAGTTGTGTCATAAAGTAGTGAACTTCTCATGTTCCTATTATGGTTTTTATATCTAGCAAGGTACAAATTGTCTAAGTGTATTTATATCAACATCAACTTATTCAACACTCTTATCTATTGGAATTTATTTGCTGTTTATTTGATTCAAGAAAACTAAAAGGTATATAACACTCTCATGTCAGTGACTCGGTCATTGAATATATTCCCCAGTGCTTATGAAGGGAATGATTACATGTGAGACTTTAGTTAAATACACTCGGCCTATTAGTGTGGTGTCGTATGGTCTAAATGAATTATATGCCCTTTTTTTCCAACATTATCATAGGATTCCATCTTTTGTTTCCTCATCTTCAATGCTGACACTCAAAAGGTGTTTATCTGACATCTGTAATGCATGTATAATTTGTTTTAAGAGAATAACATGTGAACTATAATATTTCGTTTGTTTTAAAATATATATATATATATTTAAAAAAAAACCAAACCCAATCCAAAAGCATTGTATTTTGCCTATTGCCAAATTTCATCAAATAATAAATTATTTTTCATACATATATATATATATATATATAAATATTGGCATGATTTTGTCTATTGTAATTTTATTTTCACTTTTTCCAATTTTTTTTTAAGTTGGGCCATCACAATTCTCTAAAACCTTGTGAAATTGTTTTTTTCCCTCGGTGGGACTTCTTTCTGCATGCACATATATCATGTGAAAACTGGTTAAACATTTGGGGAAAAGAAGATCATAGAGTAAAACGATAGAGCACTTCACCAATGAGCCTGGATATAACAAAAAGGAATTTGAACATACTTGCAGAAAACATAAAACTCAACTCCGATGTGCAGTAGCACATAGCCTGACAATGGCATAAGCTCAAGTTCCATTTCGCAGTCAAAATTACAGGGAACATCAACAGCTAAAATTGCTAATGATTGACGAATAGCATATCCTTTGAAGAAACAATTAGAATGAACTTTATGGGATTACTGGCTCAATAAAGACCCAAAAATTTCCACCAGAAGGTTCCAACTACTCCCCATATCTAAGCATTAATCAAGGCAATAACAAAGCTGTATTTAAATACATCACGAAGCTCTATATAACCCGCTGCACAAAGATAAAAAATAGAGAAAAGTAATTAGACTCGATACTTGAAAATATAAGTATAAGTGGAAAATAAATAGTAGAACCCAGATAAAGCTTCTCTGAAAATATAATGCACCTCCCAATGATAATCTAAATGTTGCTACCAAAATAGCATGAAGAAACACATACGAAGAAATTTGATGCTAAAGTCAGAATATTACAGAAATTTCAAACACCTGCAACTAATTTATTAACTGTTGTTTCATCAATAAGAATGAATTGGCAACCATGATTGATCCAAAACAAATGGTTACATAACCCAGTGTGTGTAGTGGGAAATTATTTTTGCAGTTTTAAAAGCAAGTGTTGAATTTCAGGTCAATCCATATGACAAACAAACCTTTTTTAGTTACTCCTGGTGTTTCACTCATGTTTTCAGTATATATAAGAAATTTGCCATGTCAGATACATGGAATGCACGCCTCTGTATCCAGCAAACACCAGTTCAGCACGGAAAGCATATCGGTTAGTGAATACTTTATGTAATGGCCGCAGTCAAAGTGTATGACAACAAAAGGTGTGGTTGAAATCCATGAGAATATCTAATTAGAGATTTTTTTCATTCGGAATTAGGTGCCCCAGTCCAATCCTACACTTGTTCTCGTCCTTAAAAGGACATAAGAACATAATGATGATCATTAAAATTTCCATGGATTTAGTGCTCATTTGTTCACCACCGGATCTAAGCCTATAGTTATATGAAGTATAAGGATATATGGACAACCATTTGATGGATGAATACAATTAAGTACTAACCACAGTATAGATGAATTACTGTTTGTTGAATTGTGAATTAATTGATCCGAATGATATATGTAAGAATTAAGAAGCAAATATATGAAGTACTAACCGCAATATAGATGAAAACTGAGAAGGGAATAGTGGAAAACATTCCCAGGTAGGCATCAGCAATGAATCCGCCAAGAATGGGCAATATGGTTGTTACTTCGAACCAGTAGTTCACAGTTTGAGCAGCAGTCTTAAGCTGTTCATGTAAAACTTTTGTCAGATACATCATCAGGTTTGTGTATATTCCAAAAAATTGAGTCTCTCCAAAAACTCTATGTTGCATGTATACACATAACAATTCCAAACTGCATGAATTGTCAAACTTGGATGTACATATACACATATCTAGTAATAATAATCATAAACAAAATATGCTTATGGAGACATATAATTTGAGTGTATAACATGTTATGCTATGAAGCTTATCAAATGATAATAGATACATATATATATATATATATATATATATATATATATATATATATATATGTGTGTGTGTGTGTGTGTGAAGCAGGAGGATTACCTATTATGAAGAGAGATGCTCTCCAAAGTCCAATAGATGCCCTTAGAGGAACATTTCCTTTATTATCAACAGAGGAATGAAGCACTCACTTATCATTGTCATTTTGTATGTCCTCTAATATTTCAGTGTTAAACACTGTTGCAGATTTTTTGGGATGCATACGAGTTACCGTGCATAGATACGCTCCTCCTAGGAAGAAGAAAAACTAAGCAAACACAAAAGTGACAAACCTTAACTATCAATTGTTTTAACAGCGTACTTAAGGCGTCAGAGTTCCAGACATACTTGTAGCTACTTTCGAAGAATAGTTTTTCATGCGAACATCCAAAGCCTGCTCCTCCGCAACAAATGAAGCTGTGATGTTAAAAAAAGGGATGTTAAACAATTTGGAAACCAAGTTGAAAATCAAAACTGAAACACCAACACCTGCCAGTTCAACAGACCCTGCCAAATGCAACAGTACCAATATCCAACTCAAATTTTGGTACTCTAAATTTACTACCTTTCACAAGAATCACAACTAACGCATCTCTACTCGCCCTTTACCTTCACAAATTAAACATTCATCCATTTTTGAAGAATTTGCTCAATATTATCGTTGATTCTTGAATAAGAGGGGAAATATCAGTCATGGATCAGTACAGTAATTATGCATACCCAAATGGCCTACAAATGCAGTATCAACCAGAGAAGCAATTGGATCAGCAGCAAGAACAATAACAACAGCCAACATGATATTGAGATCTTCCATGGCAATGCCATCAGCCCTGTGTGTCCACACAAGAAAAAACCAAGAAAGGAAAGAAAAATGGAGAACACTCGATACCTATTTTCATCGAGAATGTGATTGAGTGAACGGAGAAAAGAGAATCCAGCAGGATCACGGTGGTGAGCTGATACAGAGATATAGAGGAAAAGCTGCAAAAAAGTTGCGTTATTTACCTCAATTTCATGAAGATATCATCGAAGCCTGACTTCATAGATTTAGGGTACAAAAGGCTTATCACTAATTTAATATTTAAATCTAATTTACTAAAATTATAGACTATAACATACCAACATGGTCAATAGAATACATTATTTCACCATTAATACAATCTTTGTAATTATACCCACACCGTAAAGATTTACAACAAAATGAACATTTCAAAAACAATTAAACATTACAGGCTACACCAACATACACATTATTTAAACACTCATATAATTTGCAAACTTCAAAGTAGTTGAAGTAATTAACATTTTTTCACATAAGATGTATGTGATTCTTGTGCTTTGCCAATTTTCATGCGGAGTTTCTTGTTGTTCATGTCTTCAAAGTTTTTTCATTCAATCTTCTCCTTTCCCCTGTGTCATAATATGCATTAGTTTTGGAATTATTTATAACAAAGTTTAGTTATTGTCTTTCATTTTGTGTTCTCAGACTCTTACCTTCTCTGTTTCTTAGCTGGAGATTCTACTAAAGCTAAATTTTGTGGAAGGCCAACCTGTAAAAAGGATTCAAGTGTGTCATCTGTGTCATTTTGGGGTTTTGTTTCTGTAATCTCTGATTTATCATCCATAGAGGATTGGGTAAATGCTAGTTGTACTTTTTGTGTTTGGGTAGAACTTTGGCCTTCTAGTTGAATTGGCTTTATTCTGTAAATTCTATAAGTCAAGACATCATCTTTAATCGCTTTTGGAGGCAGGCCAACAGTAAAGGTAAATTTTTTCTTCACTACAGCAAGTATTTTCTCTGGAACTATTGTCTGTGATATTTCTTCAATAGCTTGCAAAAAATCCACATTAAGATTTGTCATTAATTCAGCTTGTTTGTCGAACGCTGTAATTTCCATATCAGCAGTTTCATCTTTCATTATCATCCGCAGTCTTAACCTGTAAAAGGATAGGGCAATATAAACGTTAATTAATAATGTAAGAACTATACATATTAGTGTTTGCAACACTTACGTCAACTTTGGAATTCCTTGGCCATGGTCATAGCAAGCAAGCTCACCATTTTCTGTTTCAATCATGGTTTTTTTGCATATTGCAAGAATAAAAGAACCAACCATTTGAAGTATCGATTTGCTCTACCCATGCATCACATGTAAATAGTGTGTTCTGTATGGAATAGGCATATTGGTAGTTTTAGTTCAATTGTAGTAGTTTCCTATACTGTCTTTTGCTTTGTGGTTTTTGAAATTTGATTAAATTTAGTTTACTTACACCAATTGTAGCTGGTGAAAATTGCAATAGCTGAGCAATTGTAGCATATTTTGCTTGTTGAATTCTTTGTTGCATATTTGGGATTTCACTTGAAAAAGCTAGTAATTGCACTGGTTGTTCTCCAAGCTTTTGTCTGCATTAGCATTAAATAATAAATATTATGTAACATGTTAGAGTAATAATAATGATAATATAGAGTAGCTTCTATTGTAAATGATTTACTCACTGTTGTTGTATTGCTTTCGTCTCAGGAATATCCAAATTGATATAGATCTTTGTAGTCGAGTTGAAGCTAGATAGATTATTCCTAATCAACAATTATGAGATCATATTACTATTTTTGCAATATTTATATGAAGTTATTTAATTATTTTCCTTTGGCTTACCTTGGAATGTCTTTATAATTGTTCCAACAAATAAAAGCACAGGATTTGGTCGGATCTGAAGGAGTTTGTTGGCATTTAATTGAGGAAAAGTTGATTCCCATACTGTTATCTTCAACTCATCACCACTATTTGATGATTTTATTTATGTCCATATATGACAAAAGGAAATTTGCTAAATTAGTGCAAGTTGATTTTGAATATTTATTAGAGCATGTAAATAAGCATAAAATTGATGAGACAGTACAATTAATGCGGGTTTTCCCCTTTTTTTCTTACCTTGCTTCTTTTAGTATAACATCTCTTTTTTCCACAATTTTTTCATATTTGGTCAATTGAACATTCTGAATTGGGCCAATGGACATTAGAGTTCCAATTGCATCTACATAATAAATTCAGACATTAGTTTATAGTTAAACAAAACAATAATACATTTACACTTTGTAGGAATAATCTTACCTATCAAATATTTGTCAGAATTTGCTTGCGGTGCCATTTTTTCCCGATCAAGAAATTCAAAGTGATATCGAGGATAGGGAGTAGGATCATCAGGTATTAATGCCAGCTGGGTAATGGAGCTAAAAAGGATAGCAAATTCTCTTGTGGTTGATAAATATCGGATATTCGGTCGAACTACTTGGAATTTAGCAATCTTGTAGACTGAACCTTCAATAAGTTTTTCTTGAAACTTTGGGCAATCAAAATCCCTAATTTGCACATGTATCGCATCTCCCTAGTAATTATGTGTCCATTGTAAATTACAGTGTATATGCATAATGATTTGTGTTAGACCAATTAAAGCTTCTAAATAAGTATATATATCTATAAAACTATCTCTAAGTACCTGGCTATCAGTTGCCAAGAATGCAATACCAAGAAACTTGTTTGAAGTTGGGACATAACAATCCCATATCCTTGTTACTCGATCTTGACTATCCGATTTTTGGCTCGGGGTTTAAGTTGGGAAATATACTTGAAGCTCATTGCAGGGACTTGTGTAAAGGGGAAAAACAAACATGATTAAGCGATATATTATATATGCAAAATCTCATTGTATGAATTAGTAGACAAAAAGAATAAATTTTGGGATAACATGTCTAAAAGTTTCCTTATTGCAAGAAAGATTTGTTTTTCTAATGACATAAAAACATACCATGTCTTTGTACATAAATTAATTTGTGATTGTAAGAAAAATTATTCTTAATCTTCTCCTATTGGACTTTGTAGTGTCCACTTCAATTATTCATTAATTTGTCCATATATGTGCATGACATGGTTTACTAATATAGTGAAGCTATGTTAAAAACAAAAAACAAACGAAAAAACAACCTAACCACCAACTCGCAAATACACATCAAATGAATACCAACATATATGTACACGTCAAACACCAACTGTTAATATAATATCTATCCACATCAAATGATTCCCATAATTGCCTCTTAATTAATAAAAACTATGGACCATTTGATATTTTTCCCTATGACATTTCCTCAAAAGAAAGAAAGCTACACAAGGATATTTTTAATAATTCCTGTGGAAGATAATCTAAGTGCAATGTAAAAACTGGGAAAATAACAGCTAATAACCAGAAAAGTAACTTTACCAAACACAAAAGAACAAATCTAAATGTAAATCATGAAATCATCATATTATATATTACATAATAATAATATTATGTATATAACAAATAACATAAATAAATGTAAAACATTCAAAGACCTTGGAATGCAAAAACAAAGAAGTGATGTATATAACAAAAAACATTAGGTAGATAAACACAACTCATGAACATCATCATGTAGGTTATAGCCAGAGAAATGATTTCAATTCATATTTGTGTATACATAGAACAATTGCAACTTTATGAAACATCAGCAGATATCAAACAATTAAAGCTAAAGGCCAATAATAATAAATAGCTGCAAACCTCAAAGCAATACTAAGACCAAGCTTGTAATCAAGAGCATTCAATAATAACCAGTTCTAACATTGAGAATGCTTATTTATAGAATATTATTACCAAATGTTTTTTTTAGTAAATTATTAATTAGCTTCATGATTGAGCAATTATTGATTGTTACTGATAAGGCTTGAGGATAAATATGCTTGTGTATCTTTCATTCATTATCTTAAATAGCCATTAGCTTCTAGGTATATGTTGAACCTATTCTGAAACAGCATTGAGGAATGATGGAATTATTCTAGAAGAATTACCTACAGCTTGGGTAGATAAATAATATAGAGATAAACAACCACACATCGCGACGCTCACCGTCGTAAGCAAACAGTTACCGTCGACCTCCACCTCCCCCCGTGTTCCAGCCTTTACCTCATAGATACCGGCGCTTCTCTCTCACTAGGTTTCCTCCAGAGCACCCCATTTTTAAATTCGAGTGAGACGCCGCCGCTGCTGCTCTTCAAGCCCAAGGACATCGTCCAAGGCCGATCTTTCCTCCTGCATCATCACCATGGCCTGCGGATCCAGCAACCCAAACGGCGCCGGCGATGGCTTCAGTCCCTCGGCAACCGCACTAAAGCCTTAGAAAAGCTTGACCACCAGGGTGGAGAGAAAGAGAGAGAGAGAGACAGAGAGAGAGAGAGAGAGAGAGAAATGATCTCTTTTTTAGCAAGAGTGGAATTGGGTTGGAATTGTCAACGTCGTGGGTCCTGATAGGTTAGTTGGGTGCTGGGAACTATTAAATGGGCCAAAGAGTGGGAAAAAGCTGGTGGCCTACGGTGGTGGTGGCTGAAGTCTACGGCTCAGATTAGGTCTAGAGAAGTAAGAGTGGAGCCCACATGATTAAAGTGTTTGGGAAAATGCAATACTCTTGGACATTTGTTTTTGTAATTTGTTGATGTTTTTTCATTAAAAATTATTTAGATAAATAATATAATATTGTAAAATGATTCATAAGAAAATCTTGTCTAGTTTCATTCGTAAGGTTCAGTTTGAATATGGAGGAATAACAGTGGGGTCCACATTATTATAGTGTTTGGTAAAATTCAATGTTTTGGATATTTGTTTAGGTAATTTGTTGATTTTTATAATTAATAATTATTTAGATAAATAATAAAATATTGTAAAATAATTGTGATGAAAATTTTGCCTACATTCGTTGGAGTTGGTTACTCATGAATTTTTTTTTTTTTTTGCTTTTGGATAAAACCCATGGAATTTTTTGCCTTAAACATGATATATATATATTGAAAAACCAAACCCAATCTTATTATTATATATGTAATATATATGATGAGGTAAAAACAGAAACAATATTTATATTATCTTTATTTTTTAAAAAATTTAATATATATTAAGAGATAAAAACAGAAACAATATTTATATTATCTCTATTTTTAAAAAAATTTAAACATACCAATATATATATATGGATAAATCAATCAGTTACACATTTGTTATCTTGTTTTTCAATGTTTTTTTTAAATTTTTTTTTAACAATATCTCTATATATATTATATATATAATCTTTAAAGGGGGAAAAGTTCTCATTTTAATAAAATATAATAGTGATTATATTAAGCTTTGAAAAATACTGACGCATACTTTATTTCATCCTATTGTAATTAATTTAAAAAGTACATATTTTCTTTATTTATAAATTTACCAAATGCGTATTTTGACACTCAAGTAAGACTAAACATGTATTGATATGTAGAATGAGTTTTAAAAAAAATTAAGCCTTTGTGCTAACTGCTAAATCATGGAACTTTTACCAAAGATTTAAAAACCAGACTGGTTGATGAACCGGTTGATCAAGCATTGAATTTTATAATAATTTAAAAAAAAATCAAACCCAATCATATTGTTCCAAATGACATGCCAAAGCTCTTAGGGGATCAACTTATAAATGAAAATTATTAACATAAGTATGAGAAATGTCGACAATTTGGGTCATGCATCAATGTCATGTTTAGTTTTCACTTGCAACTACTATAAAAAAAAAAACCAAACCCAATCATATAGTTCCAAATGGCATGGCAAGGCTTCCTATATATATGTTTTTTTGAAAAAACAAAAAAACCAAACCCAATCCAAAAGCATTGAATTTTATTTTAAAAAAATTAATATATATTAAGAGATAAAAACAGAAACAATATTTATATTATCTCTATTTTTAAAAAAATTTAAACATACCAATATATATATGGATAAATCAATCAGTTACACATTTGTTATTTTGTTTTCCAATGTTTTTTTTTAAAATTTTTTTAACAATATCTCTATATATATTATATATATAATCTGTGATTATATTAAGCTTTGAAAAATACTGACGCATACTTTATTTCATCCTATTGTAATTAATTGAAAAAGTACATATTTTCTTTATCTATAAATTTACCAAATGCGTATTTTAACACCCAAGTAAGACTAAACATGTACTGATATTTAGAATGAGCTTTTAAAAAAATTAAACCTTTGTGCTAACTGCTAAATCATGAAACTTTTACCAAAGATTTATAAACCGGTCTGGTTGATGAACCGGTTGATCAAGCATTGATTTTTATCAAAAAAAAAAAAAAAACATCAAACCCAATCATATTGTTCCAAATGGCATGCCAAGGCTCTTAGGGGATCAACTTATAAATGAAAATTATTAACATAAGTATGAGAAATGTCGACAATTTGGGTCATGCAACAATGTCATGTTTAATTTTTCACTTGCAACTACTACCAAACCCAATCATATAGTTCCAAATGGCATGGCAAGGCTTTCCTATATATATGTTTTTTGAAAAACAAAAACCAAACCCAATCCAAAAAGCATTGAATTTTTATCACAAAAACAAAAACAAAACCCAATCATATAGTTCCAAATGGCATGGCAAGGCTTCCTATATATATGTTTTTGAAAAACAAAAACCAAACCTAATCCAAAAGCATTGAATTTTTATCCACCAAATCCAATCATATAGTTCCAAATGGCATGGCAAGGCTTCTTATATATATGTTTTTTGGAAAAAACAAAAAAAACCAAAACCAATCCAAAAGCATTGAATTTTATAAAAATTCAAACCCAATCATATTGTTCCAAATGGCATGCCAAGGCTCTTAGGGGATCAACTTTATATAATGTATATATTTGATTGAATTGATTGAAGATATATACACACACTAAAAATCTTGGTGTATCGATGGATTTTGATAAGCTTGGTGGTTGAGGTATCACATTATCTCTACAGCTCTCTTGTTATATTCCGTTTAATTTATCAACTAATTACCCACATTTTTAATTTTAAAATACCTCCTCATTTTGTTGTCACTCTTCATTCTTATGCTCCTATGATATAATTCAATGTTTTAAATTTAACTATTTTAAAAATTAATTAATTATTTTTTATTTGAAAAATAAAATACAAATAAAGATGAGACATTTAAAAGTTTCGAATTCAAAACGTGATGAAAATAGTGATAATAATGAATCGTATGTTATGGGTGCAGGTTAAAAATTTAAACTCTTTATCTCGTCTGAGGACGTATGGGCTAAATGATCAATTTCTGATCATATGCACGTCCTTCATATGCGGATTACCCATATTTTATTTAAAAAATATAAGAAAAATACAGAATATTTTATCACCCTTTTTAAAATGTTATTTTACTTGTTATATTGAAATTGATATTTTTTACTTGGATTAAAAATATTTTTTACCCTTTTATTTGTACAAAACTTCTAATGTAATATATATTCTCATCGTTAAATGTAAAATTTAAATTAAAAAAAGAACAATAGATTAGCTCAATAATAACTACCTGCGTTCACAAATTACAATTCTCTTTCTGATCTCTTGTAAGAGTTTTGTGTGAGAAATATTTTTCATTCTCCCTTTAGAGTTACATGACATGGGGTTTATTTATAAGAGATCAGTCAAAGCCAAAAAAAAAATTTTTTTAAAAAAAGTCTATTGTTTCTTCATTAAAAATTATAATAAATAAATAAATAAAACACTATTGTTTCTTCATTAAAATTATAATGAAATAAATCACAAAATCTTACGTAAGCAAAAGAGGGAAATGTCATTATAACTAGAATTTTCAAGCGAGTGGCAAGCAAAAATTCTCTAGATCTTATATTATCCGAAAATTTATTAATTACTTTTTTAAATTATCTAAAATTACTCACAATAAATGAACAGATGTATGATGTAGATGAAGATAGAAAGGTCAAGAGAGAGCACTCTGAATAATGAAATAATTAGCCCTCAAAATTCAACCCTTGGACAAGTGGTTTTTGTCTGTTTGTGGGACCCTACTACTCCAAAGTCCAAATTTCACTTTTGAGTCCTTATTTTATATCATACTAAACTTTATAACATTTAATAATAGAATCATTACAGTAAATGGACATTAATAATATATATATATATATAATACATATATAAGACACTGTTTTTTCCTTGCGCTCACTGGTGTACAGTGCAAAACCCCATCCCACTGATTTCTCTTTGTTATAAAAAATAATTCTTATATTAATATTAATCTAGATATAAAAATTTATATAAAAAAATCCCTAGTAAGATAAATAAATAGAAACCAAATTAATAAAATGGGGATTAAATAATTTTTTTTAAAAAAAACATTAAATTGATATTTTACCTTGGCCTGACTAAACCCAATCCCACTAATGTGTGCTTAATTTCCCTTTCTTTTATCAAATAAAATAAATTTATCAATTAAATTGTTTTTTATATATCGTACAAAAAAATATAACTATTAAAAAACATTAATCTAAACATACAAAACATATATATAAAAAAAATCTTCAGTAAAATAAATAAATAAAATAAATACTGCTATGGAAGTTATATCAGAAAACAAGGATAGTCTCAAAATAAAAACCAGTGCAAACTGAAGGTGTCTTCCCTGCATACTATATTTACAATAATATTAATTATTATATAAAAAAATTAAATGAGAAATTATTCTTAAATTTTGATAATTTTAAACCACCAAAAAATAAAGTCCCCATTTCAAAAAAATAAATAAATAAATAGTGACTATTTTAATTCAAATAATTAACCTTTTTTTTTACTTAATATTAATATTATTATAAATAAATAAATAAATAAATAAAAAGAGAGAGAAGTGGGATATGATAATGCATGCTTATCCTTTGTCTGCGCCCTGTCCCCATTCCTTCAAAGAAAAGCAAACCCTTCTTCTTCTTCTATATATATATATATAAAACCCTAACCCTAACCCTAACCCTAACCCTAATTGAAGGAAGGATGAGAAATCCAAGCTCTTACTCTTCATCTTCTTCATCTACTCTCAAAAGGAAAGGTCCAACTCCCTGCTGCACCAAAGATTCAGTGAAGAGAGGTCCATGGACAGCTGAAGAAGATGCAATCCTTTCAAACTACGTCCAAAGAGAAGGTGAAGGAAAGTGGCGCACTTTGCCTCAACGTGCCGGCCTTCTCCGTTGCGGCAAGAGCTGCCGTCTTCGCTGGATGAACTATCTTCGCCCTTCCGTCAAGCGTGGTGCCATCGCCGCCGATGAAGAAGACCTCATTCTCCGTCTCCATCGTCTTCTCGGCAACCGGTTTGTTCTTATTTTTATATATGTATAGATTTCATCTTCTTGTTGTATTGACTCTCTCTTTTTCTTTGATTATTGAATTTTTATTTTTTATTATTTTTTTTTCAATTTCTTGTGATTAGATGGTCTTTGATCGCCGGGAGGATTCCGGGGAGGACGGATAATGAGATCAAGAACTATTGGAACACTCATCTTAGCAAGAAGCTTATCGGTCAAGGGATCGATCCAAGAACTCACAAACCTTTCGAGAATGGAGTTCAAGAACATGCAATTCATGTTGTAGCTGAAGGAAACCCTAACCCTAACCCTAATTACCCAAACCCTAATAATGTTAGTGGAGATCAGCAGTTTAACTATGAGGGCTTTGAGAATTACTTGGAAGGGATTGAAGTTGATTGTGGAGAGATTTGGAAGAGCACTGGTGAGGGTTTATTCATTGATCAGATGGAATGTAATGAAGGGAAGAGTGTCGAAGAGAACGATGAGATTTTCGGCTTTCTTAATTCATTGATGAATGATGATGTTGATGAATTGCATGAGATCAAAGAATGAGTACAGAGAAGCATCGTTTATTTTGGTGGTGCTCTTGCATGGAATCATATATATATATATCATGAAGGTAAGTTTAGTTTGATCTTCTAATTAGGGTTTTAAGTTTCAATGGTTTTATATTGAAGAAAAAAAGAAGAAGAAGTGTTGTTTGTATTGTTGTTGTAATGTAGTATGAATTTGTTATTGTGAAAATTAAGACTCTAAACTTTGTTGTTGTAATTTGTAATTAAAACCTTTTTTATGTGATGTTGAATTATATATAATTATGCATCTTGTAAAAGTTGTTCTTTCTTAAGATTTTTCCATTTTTTTTATAAATTGAAATGAAGTATATACTATTTTGTTGGTGTTTGAATTTAGTTAGCATTGTGAAATGCATGTTATACATAAGAAGAAAAGATGTTGAGCTGGAGGTTAATTATCTTGTAAAACTAAGAACTTGTTTTTAGTCATAGCTTTTATCTTGAAATGTGTTGTGTATCTAATATATATATATATATATATATATATATATAACTCTGGACTTTATAAGATGTTGAAATGGAGTTTTATTATGTTGTAAAATTGAGGATTGATTTTTTATTATAGTTTTTTTATCTTGAAATTAAATGAGACTTATATATATCTAAGAAGAAATAGTGTTGGTACTCGGTATTATAGCCTATTAATTTAGCATTGTGAAATGCATGCTTTATATCAATAGCTACACCAAATGAACCATAGATGATGTGAAATGAAGTTTTATAATCTTGTAAAATTAAGGCCTTGTTTTCAATTGTAGTTTTTATCTTGCAATAAGATTTATATCTAAGAGAAATATATATATATATATATACCTTCCTTTAATTTAAAATGGTTTATCCACCTTTTCAAAAAAAATATATATATATGATCAATGAAATTTGTTCTCCTCATAAGTTTTGAATTTTGAAATGCATGCTTATTTTACATCTATCTTTTTTAAACATAATTTGTTCATTTTCATGTCTTATCAACACCAGGTTATGCATAAATGTATATATATATATAATATCAAACTTCTTTATTTATATAAAGAAACCAAAGATTATATATTCAAATCAAAATATGTTTAATAATCAATGTGTGGAACTATTACTTATCTCTAATTTGTGTCAAGAAGTATATATTTTGCATTCCAATGAATTAAGAATATCATTCTCAAAAACATTATGCTTTTAAAAATCTAGAATACTTTGTATTTCCTGGTTCGAACTAGCAATAATGATATATATATATATAGATGATTCTCAACTAATTTAATTTTCCTCTAACCTTAGATTACAACTAAGGATCTTATTAATTTAGACTTTTTAAAATTTTTTTTCCTAAAGTGGGGAAGAATACATGTTCTTTTAAAAAAAAACTAGCAAGAATAATTTGTATTTGTTTGTTTGGATTATGATTATTTTCAACTTTATTATTATTATTTTTTTTTCCTGATATGGGGAAGAATAAAGTCTCTTTGTAGACATGTTTTCTGTTTTTTCATTGAAAACAAAAACTTTTAGATAACATTTTTTTTCTCAACTAATTTTAAAGAACATTTCTTATAAAACCATATGTTTTCTTTTCATGCTTTTTAGTTGTTTTTCAAAAATGTTTTTATTGTATATTTTTCAAAGAAAAAAATATGACAAATCTTATTTTTAAATGCTTCATAGTGAACTTTATAACTGAAGGACTGTGAATACTTCATTATTTATTAATTAATATGTCATAAACTAACAAAAAAATTTTTACAAATCTTATCTTGATTAAATTATGTTTTTAGATTTTATATTTATTAGAATTGAATGTCTATTGTTTGGATCATATAAATATTCCTTTAAAATAGATTCTAGGTACATTTACAAAACATATAATCGAATATATGCATGTAAACATTTGTATATGTGTGTGTGTATATACATATATACCAAATGTCATACTTTAATGACCATAAAGATGCATAAACAAATTTTAATGATTTAATTATCATTGCAAACAGAAAATTATGTGCTAGCTAGCTTTTCTATATATTCCCAATGTCTTTTTTTTTTTTCAAAATCATGTTCTCTGAATCAATTTTCTAAAACATAAAAATAAAAATAAAAATAATGATTTTTTTTTAAACTGTTTTCAAAACAAATTAAATAGTTCTTTTTTTCTGCCGTTTTTGATATGTTGGCATGCATATATATATATGAGATATAAAGCACAGGCAATACCTTCATTTTTTTTTTCATTATCATGAAGTCTCAAGTGTTGTCCAAAATCATACATAACTCACTGGACATTAAAAAAATTAAAAAAATAAAATTTGTTTTAGAATCATCATAACATCTCTCCATATGAAACTCAAATATCTCAATTCATTCTCATTTCTCCTTTTTGTCTTTTCCTTCCAAGATATTACAATCTCCCTTTTTCTTGCTATGCATGTGGTTTTTTCTGAACATTTGGTAAGTTTGTGTTGCCTTTAAATACTTTTGATTAAAAAAAGATCAAATACACTGTTCTACCATTTATTAATTCATGATCCTTGTTTTTATTGTAAATGAGCTGATAGTTATATTTGAAGATGAAAATAAATTAGAGTGAAGATACAACATAGTCATAAATATTTATGTGTGTGTGTATATATATATCTTTATTTGCCTCCAACCAAACGCACTATATATTTATATATTTTATATTAGAACAACACTTAAAGCTGTTTTTTTTTGGAGCAAAGATAAAAGTGAAAGGAAAAAGAAACATATTTATTTGAATAATGAAAAAAAAAAAAGAGAGAGAGAGAGAGAGAGAGAAAGAAACCTAGTTGGAATGTAAAATAGTAATGAGAGATTGTAAATTAAAACCCTAACCTGAATTAATGCAAATGAGTTGAAACCACATTGCCACCATGCATGATATGATCATATATATGATCATCTTGATCTTCTCTTCCAAAATTCCATTGCCAAGCTTACTTTAATGCAATGGTTGATCAGTGGCCTTTTTCTAGGTCCAGAGCTTGTTGTTGGTAGTTTACTAGGGTTTTGCATTGACTGTTAGCTAATGTTTGAAGATTCACCCTCAGAGCTATTACATGCATATATGTCCTTTTTGTTAAGTAAACCTAACTTTCTTGGCTCCCATCCTTCATTCTGTACCTACTTCATTTGTGTTTGTTATGAATTAAGAAAAACAGATGAATTGTAATATTATTCATATATATATATATATATATACACTTTTTTTTGTTTTGGGTTTTTGCATGAAATATCTCATTGAAAAATACTTGGTTGCATGCATATTAAGAACAGCAGAAACATGTATATATCCACAGTCACACACCAATAAAAACTTTCATTATCTAAAGCCAGCCTTGAAGTAAATTAAATAATTAATCCCATAAAAAATATTCATGTTAAAATTTTAATAAATAAAATACACATAATAAATAAAGCAAGACAAAAACCTCCATATATAGCATAGATTTATCATTAATTCCATACCTTCATAACTTTGACATCACAACAGTCCTTAACAAAGATATATAATTATAACAATAATTAAAATACAAAATCATACTAATATAAATTCTAATATATATATATATATATATATATATAACACATCACACCCTCAATATATATAATTTCCCTTCTTCCAACACACACTATTATACAGTCAACAAAAATCCTCATAGCTCAACACAACAACAACAACAATGACATTTCTTCACCAACGACTAAATGATCTATTGGTATATGGGTCGCTAATAGAGCTCTTCACCGAGTGGTGAGAGTTCGGTTTAATACGACCTTTTAGTGTCTACGTTCTTTTTTGTCATAATAATAATAATAATAAAAAAATAACATTTCATCATCATCATCATGATTCAAGAATATTGTTGAAAATCACACATGCTAGAGTTATAAATACACCACAAAGGCTAAATAGCATCAGCTCTAATCCCTCTCCCCACCATCCTATACCTCCAGTACTCCATCATCCTACATATCATTCACCATAGCTTGTTGTCCTCCTCCTCCCACTAGCTACTCCACAAAGCCCCTCAGCCATGGCATGCAGCCCCTCTCATCCAAGCCACTCCATCCAACATCTCCCCATCCACCATCTCTGTCCAAAGCACCACCTCCCCTCCCATCACCAACTCCTTCTCCTTCTCCTTCTCCTCCTCCTCCAACCCATGCATGTGTTATATCATACACATAAACTCTCTGCCATGTCTTATAAGGTCCACACCATGCATGACCCTCCATTAATATTCCCTCCTTTAAAGTTAAACTCCATCCCTTCATCATCCCCTACTTGTTTATCATACCTACTATCATTCCCCATAAAGCTTCAATTCTCTCCCACAACACAATCCAAGTAGTAAAAATCAGCTGATGAAACTATCACACGGTACCCTCCTCCCACTATCTTTTTAGTGTTGTTTAATTGGTCCATTATATATGACTGTTTAATTTGTTGTAAGAGATGATTGCGTTGGAAATATGAGAATTAAGAGATGCTTAAGTCGTGCTTATTAGCACCGTCCTAAAGAAACTATTTTGAGATACTGAAATATTTCTCCAGGATAAAACAAGTCTTCCTCAAGATCTCTATCTCAAAGAATCATGAACAACAAATTATTTATATATCCAGATAAAGGACTCACTTAAATTTTTTTTTTAACGTTAGAGGGCTAATAAAATTGAATGTTAAAAATCTAACATTCTCTTAAAACTTAGATAAACGTAGGAGAAGTGGTAAAAGTTAGTTGAGTTATAAATAAAATCTTATCGAGTCAAATTAAAATTATATTATTAAATAAATAAATATAAAATACCATTTGATAATTCAAAATACTAATCCCAAATAAATATTATCTTTTGAAATATATTCAAAAAATACAACAGATTGTTAAGTAAGTGTTGTCTATGAAGAGTTCAAGTAGTTGGCTCAGAGTGTTATTGTTGTTGTTGTTGGAGATGAAGGAGTTGATGGAGGGATCAGTGAGGCAGCATGCAGGGATGACCTCATCATCACCGGCGTAATAGAAGGAGTCAGGGAAGAGGCCGGGTGGTGGTGTCTTTGATTATATATGTTGTTGAGGACTTGATATATAGGTCTTGTTTTTGAGAGGGTTGAGTTGGCCGGTGCCGGGTTCGGTTGCAAAACGGTTCTCCCATGTTGCTCCGGCCGGCATCCAGAACATATCGGCGCACGTTACTATATATTTCTGGGTAGGTTTTTGCCCATGCACCGGTGTGCGCTGCATGCATGCATGGCAGTGTGTTGTTAATTTGAAGTTATATATATATATATACATTTCATCAGTACCATTCATGAGCTTGATGATGATAATATGAATTTATAATGCCAGTCAATATATTGTTTATGAAATGTGGATGAATTTGTTCATTTGTTTTATTATACATATATTCAGAAATATATTAAAATGAATACACTATCACATGAAATTTGAAGATGTAACTTCTGTTTAAATTTTCTAAAAATCAGATGTTATACATTGAAAAATTCTATAAATGGATAAATTTTTTAGTAGGTGATTAAACTTTAGCTTATTTTCATTTTAATCATCAAACTTTAATTTGCATTAATTTGGTCACTCAATTTTAATTTGATTTCACTGGACAATAAATCAAGGAATTTCATCCAATGAATGAATGATGTGACTTTTGTTTCGATGATATGGACACTTCTAATATACTTAATAATGTGTTATAAGGAGGACTGACTTGAATTTTTTTCAAACAGTCATGTAATCAATTGGGGGTTGAAATTCTTGATTTATTGCCGGGTGAAATCAAATTAAAATTGAGTTACCAAATTGATGTAAATTGAAGTTATACGATCAAAGCGAAAATCAGTCAAAATTTAGTGACCTAGTAAAAAATTTACCTGCATTTTTGCATAACTGAATGAAACTTGTGGCAACTCTCATACCAGACATTATCATTGCTTGTCATTAACAATTTGAATGTGTTCGTTTTCATTTGAAGCCATCAATTTGATGGCAACTCTCATGCTTACAACTTACAAGAACATGTACACAAGACCAATTTCTAGTTCTGTTTTACATAATGACATCATTTATACTTGCAACACAGAAGAACATGCTAACAAGGCCACAATTTTGTTCTGTTTTACATAATAACAACCTTTATGCTCACAAGAACATGTAAACAAGACCACTTTTTTGTTCTGTTTTATATTAATTGAAGCCGGAAGGTCGGGGAATGCCGGGAATTTGGTATTTCATCGTTTTCATACGAAGGCATGGTTGTAGTCATGGTAATAGAAGTTTTTGTAGATGAAGTGAGACAGCCACCTGGATGCTAGAAAACATAGCACTGCTGTAAAGACGATCGAAACTCTTGTAACAGTTGACACTAAACTCCCTCTCATGGCAGCTAAAATTCCAATTGAGATAACTGAGAAAACCTGCAAGATAACCTCGAGCACTTTCATGCCTTTTAAAGCTGCACGGCAGCTGCTGCATTGCACTGTGTGTGACCAGTATCTGAGAAAAGACGGCATTCAGATCAAATTTATAATACACAAGAGGAGTTCAACTTCATAGTTTGTTTACCTGTCCATAATCTGTTCTTTCGGCAGGGAAGGGAGTAGGTAATTGCTGAACTTGGTGCTCCAGTGAACTTGACTGTCTGCATACTTTGCGAACCATCTCCTGAAAGCAATGACTTTGGCATCTGATGTTGTCGGCACATAACAAGCTTTCAGCCAATTTGAAGGGCCTACTTCAGCAATCTTTTGCTCCTGGAATAATTATGTTCATATGAGCAAGCAATACCAGTAAACATGACGGCAATATCTGGCTACTAAATATAACTATCAAAGTAATGCCTAATATACAAAGAAGATTGGCAAGGCATATTTTTAGTATATACTGATACCGCATATCTAGCATATGAGAATAAGCTTGCAACCAAATTTCTAGTGTACCACTATATCATTTTCAGTACTAAAGTGCAAGTTGCGCCGTATAACATAAAACTACCTAATAAAGTGTTAAGACATCAGGACCAACAATTAAAAGGGATAAAAGAAAAAGAGGGGGTACCTCTAAATGAAGAAGATATAGGTCTGAATCTAGAACCAGATTCTGTCTTATGTGAAAGAACCAGCGGGGAAAAATTTGGTCCACCCAAACAGAGAAGTTCCTTGGGAAGACGTAAATTAATCTACTTCTTCCAGGACTAACTGGAATACAGAGGAAGACAAGAAGAGCATTTCTTTGTTTTTGGTTTGTCTTAATTATGCCCTGAGAAGACAAAGTTAGAACTTAGAAGAGAACTGGGGACATTACTACATAAAGAATACTGGCATGTCTTTGCTTATAGCCTGAAAACAAGTACCTCTTGAGTGCTCGATGAGGAAATAGATCCATTACTTGAACCTAACGAGGCAGCAGAGTAATGGAGGCAAGGTGCTATGAACTTGCTATAGCCCATAGTATTCCTTGACAAGAAGCCTGTTTTGTCAAATTCCTCTATTGTCATATCCAGAGGTCTGCCTCCTTCTCGATCTGTGAAAGAATTTTAAAAAATTTAGTGTCCAAGACTTCCTAGAATGGTGAAAAATCAGAGTTCAGATACATATCTAACATTAGTAGTCAATGCCTTTGGAGCTGTGATATTTGTCAATATTCCATAGTGTGCATACGGAACATGGGCAGGGTCCATCAAGTTCTCAGTCAGAATTTCATACCTGAAAGGCAAATTGACAGGTAATTTTTGCTGGCTAAATTGGGATTTGGCAAAACAACAAACATAAGATTATGAGGCAAATAAACTATTAACAACTAATCAGATTAATCATTCTTAATAGCAGCAAACAAAAAGTTGCAAACAATAAACAATAATTTCAGCGAACTCGCAGTTTGTTATCAAACTTGATATCATAAGCAGAGATGCCTCTTATCAAGTACACCGCAACATGCAAAAAAATTCTCATGCTATACTGCTCCTAAGAATCCAAACAAAGAAACATATGAAATAACTGGACTGACAGATACCGCCAAGCATGGACATATTAATCATACTTTTTGCACCAAAGAAAGACTTTGCAGTGATTAAACATGGATTTTAGCTGATTTGGAGTTCACAGGCAACTTTAATATCATAGGAGGAGATGCCAGATATCAAGTACGCCTCAATGCAAAAATGCCAAGTTATAATTCATAATGGAACATTACAAATGAAATAACTAGATCAAAACCAGACCAATAACTCTATGCATGAAAGTTAGCATCAAACTTTTTTATCATAAGCAAAAAAAATTACACATAAGCACCCTCAGAATAGCCCCTAAGGTTTTGTCGGTCAAACTAATAACAATCAGGAGAACCATGCATTACAGATAAGTTAAAAAAACAACAGTAACATTAGATAAAACCATCATAAAGTTCATCATAATTTATGGCCATACAAAAATGGTCAAACAGAACACACAAACACACACAAAAGCATTGAGATGTATAACTTGAGATGAATGGGAAGATCATACCCATACTGAAGATCTCTCATGCCCATGGTACAGGTGTATGATGGATCATCCAATTGCGGCACATACGGAGGCTTTTCCTTCAGTGCAATATCCTTGTACTGAGGATCAGTGCTTGGCCAAAACCAAACAATCTTATTCTGCACAATGCTTGGATAAACAGCAACACAAGCCTTCTTAGCTCTTTGAACCTGCACATCATACAAATTCAATCAAACAAAAAATTTTCAAAAAATTCAGCTTTATGGGTAGCAAGATCATCGCTTTTTCAATGAACACAAAGTGAAGAAATAGGGTTTAACCGGCGGGCCATCAGGAGAGGCCTGAGGGATGAGTTCGCAACCACCGGAGCCATTGAAGCACCATCCATGGTAGACACACTGCAAGCGACCCCATTGATCGATCCGGCCCTCAGATAGCGGGGCGAGACGGTGGGGGCACCGATCATCAAACACCTGCCATTGCTCCTTCACACGATCCCACCACACCACGATGTCGAGGCCGAGGATTCGTTTGGCGTGCGGCGCTCGCTTGTCGAGATCACAGACGGGTGCCACAGGATACCAGTGGGCGTACCAGTTGAACTTCTCACCGGAAATGGTAGTGTCGGTGGTGGAGAGCGTAGAGGAGGCGGATGAGGAAGGGAGAGTGGAGTGGGAGACGAGGCGCACAGTCCTCTGAAGGCGGTGAGGCTGGAGAGGGAGACGGAGAGGAGGGAGAGGAGGCAAGGAGGGGCTTGGGATGGAAAGATGGAAGAGAGAAGAGGATGGGAGGGAGACGATGGACTCCATTGGAGACCAAGCATGAAAAGAGAGGAAGATGAACTGTGTGTATGGATGAAGTCAATGCTTTGTTGAAAATCTTTAATGATAAAATTGAAAATTAAAAAACTTAAAAAAAAAAAAAAATTATAACTCCCCCAACATTACTGTTTATCACTATTTCGGGATTCTTATACTATTTTCTAGTACTGTTCGGTACCGTTTATATTCATATAAAAAGAGCACTTGTCATCTATTATTAAAAAAAATTATAATTTATGCAACAACCGAAGTTAGATTTTGCTCATCTCATATTAATTATAGTATTATCTATAAATGGTTTATTTTATATATTAATCTGGTATTCGCACTCCTTAAACTTTGAAGATTGCTTTGGGTCGGGTTGTGTTGGCCATTATTTTATAAATTAATCCATCTTATATACGCCCATGTCTTCTTTTATCTGTGGCAAATACATGTGTAGTTTTATTTGATACTCTTTCCATTTTTTTTTATTTGGCGTGATTAATCCAATTTCACAAAGAATTTAATTATTTTATAAACTTTTATAAAAAATTTGTTATTTTCTTAAAAATTACCTCTAATTTATATCTTCATATTTCTCTCTAATATTTATCCAAGAAAAAAATTAAATATAATGTTAAGGGTAATTTAAAAAAATATATTAAATATTTTTTTATTTTAAAAAAATAACAAATAAAAAGAAACATAGATTTGTGACAGATAAAAAAGGTATAGAGAGAGTATTTTTTAATATTAAAAAATATTTATTATTTTTTTAAAAAAATATTTTTAACACTTATTAAATTATATTTTGAAATTAAATATGAGAAAAAAAATGTGGAGATATAAATTAGGAGTAATTTCAAAAAAATAATTATTTTTTATAAAATTTTGTAAGATAACTAAATTTTAAAGTGATGTGAGATTCGATAAAAAGGATAAGGAGAGTAATAAATTCCTAAAATTGTTAAAAGCATTGTCAAAGACTATCGGTAATGCTTTTGTTTTGACAACTCTTTGTTGTAGTTGTGATTTTTGTCAAAATAAAATAAAAAATGCATGAAATTAATTTGGATGCTGGTTTGGGATGGTGTTTGAATTGAGAATAGGGTGGACAAGATTAAATAACTAAAAATTATTATTATTTTCAGTGTATTAGTGTTTTGCATGGAAAGAAATAAGAAAATAAATAAATGGTATTTTTTCAATAAATAAATAAATGGTGTTTCGAAACTCCAAAGAAATTGAGGAAATTTTTTTTTTTTCAAATTTAAGGGTTTTTACCTTCATTATGAATGAATGATATGTATCAGCAATAAATTTTTTTTTTTTAAATTAATGAACCACATGTATTAAAAAAACAATGATATAATCATGAAAAGATAACAGACAAGTTCAAAGATAGCAGCAAAATAATTATCATAATAAAATTATTATATAATTAACATGTTATCATTATTTTATTATTATTATTATAAATATTTTAATAATAAAAAACCTATTTTTCGCTAAATATATTTATATTATTCCTTTTTGCATAATAACTATTATAATACGAATAATATGGCTAAAACAAAACCACATTAACATACACATTAATCAAACAAATACATAATAATTCCTAGTTTTAATCAACACAAGTCAAAACCAAATCCAAATGCCACACACAAACCCCCAACTCACGATAAAATAACCACAAATCATAAAATAATTCAAAATAATAAAATGAAAAAGTAAAGATTAAAACAATTCAGTAAGTTAGCACAGAAACTATAGATTGCAAAAGAACCAAGTGTACAGAGTGCAGAAAGAATGACCACTTGTTTTTAATTTCAAGTTTTGATTACAGTTGATTGAGAAATTCATATATATATATATATATATATATATATACATGAAAAAGAGTATAAAGGTAATTTTTCTATACATTTTAATCCGGATGCACCTTTTTTTATCCCCCCTACAAGAACATATAAACAATACCACCTTTTATGTTCAGTTATACATTAACTGAGCATGGTAGGTAAGGCAATTGCTGGGAATTTTTGTATTTCATTGTTTTAAAACAAAGGCATGATTGTAGTCATGGTAATAGAAGTTCTTGTATATGAAGTGAGAAAGCCACCTGGATGCTAGAAAACATAGCACTGCTGTAAAGACGATCGAAACTCTTGTAACAGTTGACACTAAACTCCCTTTCATGGCAGCTAAAATTCCAATTGAGATGACTGAGAAAACCTGCAGGAAAATCTCAAGCACTTTCATGCATTTTAAAGCTGCACGGCAGCTGCTGCATTGCACTGTGTGTGACCAATATCTGAGAAAAGAGAGCATTCAGATTACATTTATAATACAAGAGGAGTTCAACTTCATAATTCAATTACCTGTCCATAATCTGTTCTTTTGGCAGGGAAGGGGATAGGTAATTACTGAACTTGGTAGGCCAGTGAATTCGACCTTCTGCGTGTTTTATTAACCATCTCCTGAAAGCAGTAACCATGGCATCTGATTTTGTCGGCACATAACAAGCTTTCAGCCAATTTGAATGACCGACTTCAGCAATCTTTTGTTCCTGGAATAATTACATTCATATGAACAAGCAATAAATATGATGGTCGCATTTATATACTAAATATAACTATCAGAGCAATGGCAAGTCTACTAATAAGATTGGCAAGCCATATTGTTAGCATATATCCATATGTATATCTAGAGAATAAGCCTGCAGCCAATTTTCTAGTGTACCACTGAATCATTTTTCAGTGCTGGAATGCAAGGCATAAACTACCCAGTGAAGTGTTAGACATCAGTAACAACAACCATAAGGGATAAAAATAAGTACCTCTATATACAGAAGATATAAGTCTGAATCCAGAATCAGATTCTGTCTTATGTGAAAGAACCAGCGGGGAAAAATTCTGTCCAACCAAACAGAGAAGTTCCTTGGGAAGGCATAGATTACTCTACTTCTTCCAGGACTAACTGGAACGCAAAGGAAAACAAGAAGAGAATTTTTTTGTTTTTGGATCGTCTTAGATGAGTCCTGAGAAGACGAAATTAGGAGTTAGTAGTGGAATGGATACATTACATAAAGAATAGTGACATGACTTCAGTTATAGCTTGAATACAAGTACCTCTGAAGTGCTCTGCGAGGAAATTGATCCATTATTGGAACCTAAGGTCATGACAGAGTAATAGAGGCAAGGTGCTATGAACTTGCAGTGGCCTATATTGTTTGTTGAGAAGAAGCCTGTTTTATCTAATACCTCAATGATCAACTCCATAGGTCTGCCTCCTTCTCGATCTGTGAAATAATCTTAAAATTTAGTGTCAAAGGCTTCTTGGTGATAGTGGAAAGTGGAAGTTCAGGTACATATCTAGCATTAGGAGCAATTGGCTTAGGATTTGTCAGTAGTCCATAGTGTGCATATGGAACATGAGCAGGATCCATCAAGTTCTCTGTCAGAATTTCATACCTGAAAGGTAAATTGACTGATAGTTATGCTATTGTTGGCTAAATTTGGATTTAGCAAAACAACAAATATAAGATTATGAACGGATAAACTACTTAAGAGTAAGTAAATTAATCATTATTAATAACTCCAAAAATAGTTTGCAAAGAGTAGGGGTGGATTTTAGCTGATTTAGAGTTTGTGAACAACCTTGATATCATAAGCAGAGATGCCACTTATCATGTACACCTTAATGCAAAAATGGCAAACAATAATTCAAAATAGACTATCACAAATGAACAAACTAATGAAATAACTAGGTCAGAACCAGAAAGATTACTCCATGCATGAAACTCAGCTGGATCAATCTTAATGATCACACACTAGAAAGTTGCAGTTAAGAACCAGTCAAAACTCACAATCAGCAAACCTATACATGGCCAATGAGTTAACAAGAACAACAGTATTAAATAAAATCATCTTAACAAAATTCATGATAATTTATAGCAACCCAAATCAATATATACTCGTGATTGAAAACGTATAACTTGGGACAAATGAGAAGGTTATATACCCATACTGAAGATCTCTCATTCCCATGGAAGAGGTGTATGATGGATCATCCAGCTGAGGCACATATGGAGGTTTCTCCTTCAGTGCAATATCCTTGTACTGAGGATCAGTGCTTGGCCAAAACCAAACAATCTTATTCTGCACAATGCTTGGATAAACAGCAACACAAGCCTTCTTAGCTCTTTGAACCTGCACATCATGCAAATTCAATCAAACAAAAAATTTTCAAAAAAATTCAGCTTTATGGGTAGCAAGATCATCGCTTTTTCAATAAACACAAAGTGAAGAAATAGGGATTCACCGGCGGACCATCAGGAGAGGCCTGAGGGATGAGCTCGCAACCACCGGAGCCATTGAAGCACCATCCATGGTAGACACACTGCAAGCGGCCCCATTGATCAATCCGTCCCTCGGATAGAGGGGCGAGGCGGTGGGGGCACCGATCGTCGAACACCTGCCATTGCTCCTTCACACGATCCCACCACACCACGATGTCGAGGCCGAGGATTCGTTTGGCGTGCGGCGCTCGCTTGTCAAGATCACAGATAGGTGCCACAGGGTACCAGTTGGCGTACCAATTGAACTTCTCGCCGGAAATGGTGGTGTCGGTGGTCGAGAGCGTGGAGGAGGCGGCGGAGGAAGGGAGAGCAGAGTGGGAGACGAGGCGCGCGGCTCTTTGATGACGGTGAGGGTGAAGAGGGAAGCGAAGAGGAGGGAGAGGAGGCAAGAAGGAGCTTGGGAGGCAGAGATGGAGGGGAGAAGAGGATGGGAACGAGGCGATGGACTCCATTGGAGACGAGATGTGGAGCAGAGCGAGAGAGAACGAGGGAAATGTATGGATAAAATTGAGAATTAATTAAATAATAAAAAAAATTAATAATTTATAATTAACAACATTTTATGTAGACCTCATTATCATTATCATATTTATTTTTATTATAACTTTTTTATCAATTAAAAAATAAAAAAATAATTGAAATTAGTATGGATCCTGAAACAATATATATATATATATATACAAACCTCGAAAATTATAATTTTATTATCTAATCATGTATAGTATGACGTGTCAAGCTCTCATAAAATCTAAATAAAATATTAGAATAATATTTAATGATTTAATTAAAAAATAAAAAAATAATTGAAATTAGTATGGATCCTGAAACAATATATATATATATATATATACAAACCTCGAAAATTATAATTTTATTATCTAATCATGTATAGTATGACGTGTCAAGCTCTCATAAAATCTAAATAAAATATTAGAATAATATTTAATGATTTAATTTAAAAATATAAATAGATTATTTTTTTCATCATAATAGAACTTATTTTTTTTATTTATATTATCATATATTATATTCTAAAATTATTTATTTATCGTATGTAAATTTAAATATTTGAAATTTTTTTCTATATATAGATTTATTATTATATTCAAGTTTTATTAATATTTTTAAAATAGTGCATATCATATTCTAAAATTATTTATCATATATCATATATCATATTTTAAAATTAATAATAATAAATATTCTATGGTATCTAAATTTAACTATTTGAGATTTTTTTTTTCTATATATAGATTTATTATTATTTTCATGTTGTATTAATATTTTTAGAATAGAGCTTCTCAAAATATGAGATAAAAGATTGATTTTGTAGAGTAAATCGTCGCTAACAAGACACAATGGATATTGAAGGTTCGGGTTGTTAGACTTTGGGAGATTCCATGCTTCCAAGATAAATCGGAAATTAATAGCATTGAGATTGTCCTTATGGATGAACATGTTTTTCTTTTTACTTATATAAAACTATTGTAAGTAACATTAATTGTTTTTTATTTTCATAAATTATCTAATATTAAATTTGTAGTGTGGAAGGATCCATGCGTCGATAAAACATTCATTGGTTTGACAATTCAAACTTTTGATTTTTGAAGGAAAACTATATTTTATGCACAATTTTATAGTGGGAAATAATAATATGCCATATAAATCGATAAACCACAAGTTTAAGTTAAATTTTATGTCAAAAACTAATGTTATAGATGCTATAGATGAAAATTTTCCAAGGCAATGTTTTAGGTTTAAATCGTTTGTTGATATTTTGGTTTCACAACAACTCGACGAAAAAGAATTATTTGGTAAGTATTTAACTATTTATGTAATTATTATGCCTTTAGAACTGTTGCTTTATGATGCAACTTTGTTGAAGATGTAATAGGAGAAGTCGTTGGTAAAGATAATCCTAAAATTAAAAAATCTTATGTTATGCTTCAAGATCTAGCGTATGCTTTACTTATATATTTTTGTTTAAAAAAATATTTATATGCATCATAGTCTCATAATCATATTTATTATGTCAAGAAGTTTTTTTATATATTAAAGTATATTCTTATTTGTTTATACTATTGTATATAAGTTTTGATGTGCATTTTTTTTTCTTTGTTTATACAAGGAAAAAAAACAAGCTTTCATGTACTTTGTTGGCTGATTTTGAAGATAAGATTAATGGTTATCTAAAAGCAGATGAATTAGAACCTCTTATTTGAAAAATAAGGTTTGTGTAAAGCAAATTTAGCCCCCTATATGATGACTTTATTTGTGTTTTATGTCATTTTAACTCTATTAAATTTATGATTATCATTTAATTTTAATGAAGGCAATATACTTTAATAATAAATAAAAACAAAGCAAGATGAGACATTGGTGCCTTTTGGAGTAAGTGGTTAGATTATTATAATACATTGTTAATAGCAATTGCATATGCTATTTGTGGGCATTCTCCAAAAATACTTGAAGGTAATATAATCTAATTGGTTGTCTTATTTCATCTAGATATCCTATAACAATATATTAGAATATGTATACACTCATATATATATATATATATATATATATATATATATATATATATATATATATATATATATATTTCAAATAAGTTTTTTTTTTTTTAAATAAGCCTACCCAAATCTAATGCCATATATTAGATTTGGGTAGGCTTATTTAAAAAAAAAAACTTATTTGAAATATATATATATATATATATATATATATATATACATATATATATATATATATATATGAGATTAGAGAAGTTCATAGTTCGACCAAGTGAAAAAAATCTTCTCATGTAGTTAATTGACTTTGAAAAACATTAAAAATAAAGAATAATTTATGCTAAGAACTATCAATATATATATAAATATGTAAATTTGTGAATGAATGGTATTTTCAAAAATATATAAATATATGAAAAATTGACATGATATTTTCATAAACTTTTAAATTAAACTAAACTTTGAAACCAAATTTATAATTTCAAAAATATTTGTAATTAAAAAAATTATTGATAGTTTCAAGTAATTGATAAAACTTTGAATTACTTAATACTAATCAAACACAAACTATCCTTTACGTTGTACCAAAGCTTTAAAAGCAAATTGTAATTTCAAAAATATTCTATAATAATATATTAGTATATATATGCACTCACATATATATATATATATATAACATATTCATTATTCATTATTCACTCTACTATATAAACAACAATTTCAATCCATATCGAACTATGTTAATAGATTGGGGAAATTTTTTTTTTTTTAAACTCCTAATTTGGTTTTTAAAATATTTTTAAAAGGAATTGGAGAATCATTCAATGGGTCAATATTGAAAAAACTAATAAATAAATTTTTAAAATTTAGATTAAGTTTATTGTTTTCCAAAACTTGAATAAATTAAGTTTCAAGGATAATTATGTCATTAGTGCAAACACTGTAATGAACATCATCTATTGTGTTCATTTCTCCTGTGCATAACACGGGCATAATACCAGTTAGGAAAATATAAAGTAGAACATTTTTCGTGTGTCTGTGCAATGTGGTTTATGTCATTGTGTGGTTGATTGCAATTTGTACTCAAATTTATTATATAATAAAATATATATATTATATTTTTAAATATTTATTTTTCTAAAATTTAGACAAACTTAGTGCTTCACTATAAGTAGGAATGCTAGAAAAAAAAAATGAAGAAAGAGTAGAAACTGAGTTAGGGACCCAAACATAGAGATCTAGTTACCCACAAAATGAATGGACATTAATAGATGAACAAGATTAGCCGAAATCTAGGTTAAAAATTGTTTCACTATTATTGCACCGTCACATGACCTAGGAACTCAAGGTCTAAAGTGACATCAATTTATATTCATGGGTCTAAATGGTTAATAGCTTATAGTATTTAAAATTTTTTATTTAATCCCTAGTTTCAACAAGGCTATTTTAAGTAAATACAAATAATTTTATATATATACAAATAACAACAAAGGGAAGAATTGTTTTACATGGGTATAATAGTAATTATCCATTTTTGGGGTTTTCGATCAAAAGTACCCATTATAAATTTATAAAATTACCATTCAATCCACATTATTATTACTCTCTTGAAACACTAAAACAGTTCGGATTCGGGTTGAAAGCTTAACCCGATCCGTTAACTTCGGTATCGGATCCGGGTGTAAATAGAACGGGTTATCGGGTCCCCAAGCTCTCCATTGCCACTCCGAGTAGCCCAACTTCTTCGCTCCCTTCTTCGGCCCCAAACCCTTTCCTTTTTTTTTCTCCATTTTTTCTCTCAATCCTTCTCCAATCTCATCCATTTCCTTCGATCTCGCTGCCATTCAACGCGGTCGCACACCTTCGATTCCTTGCTACTCGATCTCGGAACCGTAGCAAAGAGGGTTTTCTGGTTGTCTGCCATCTTTCAGCGCAGTTTTCTCTTTCAGGTTGCCAATTTTATTGGCTTTTTGCTTTGTGATCTTTTGACTTTTCTAGTTCGTGTTTGTTTGTCTTGTGTTTGATTCGTTATCTACTGCGATTTCTTTGATGCATGCTTTTTAGGGCTATCAAACGAATCAAGATCCGAAATTTGTAATTCTTTAAGAGAAATCAAGGAAAGTAAGTTGATGAATTGTTTCTCCTGTCTCTTCTTGTAGGTTTAATTCTTTCCTTTTTTCTCATGGTGTTTGATAGTTGGTTGATTGAATCTTATGTTTGTAAAAGAAAAATCAAGAAGTCTTCCTTTATTTTCTTAAGTTTTTTTTTTTTTCCTCACAATTTTTATCTTTTTTGCTTCTATGCTTTTCTTTTCTTTTATTCTTTTTGTTGTACTGAACTGGTTATGTGCTTCTGTGTGATGTAAATTATGTCAGGAGACATGGAACATCAGGAGGATGAGTGTCGAATGGCAGGTGAACAACAAGGGAAGCAAGATGATGAGGTATTTTGTTTTTCTATTGAGTTTTGTGCATAATTGAAGTTGTATGAGCCAAATAACTCTTACTTCTTGGAAGTGCTTATTTATTTCATATTTGTTGTTATAGTTGGGTGGGAACCTGTGCTTTGAAGTAGAAGCATTAATAGCGTTGGTCACTATATTCCTTTAACTTTGTCCTTTACAGCTTCTTGGGATATCATGGCCCTAAAAAGCATTCTGTTTATTTTCATTATCCATTTGTATTATTATATCTTTGTTATGTCATGTGCAGTAATTGATCAATCTATGAGCTCCATCACATAGTTTATATCTGAAGCCTTTGATGTTCATGCAGAAGTTTCATCATCAAGTTTTTCTTTTGCAGGAAATTGGTTCACGTGTTGAGGAGTATAGAAAATCAATTGATGCAAAGAGTGCTCTCCGTCAGATGAACCTGAACCCAGAAAGACCTGGTACCTCTAAGTTGTAATAATTTTTTTTTTGTTCTTGTTTCTTACAAAATTACTCTTAGATTTGTGAACCCGAAATGCTACCTCAGTTGTATGATTAATATTATTAGCTTCCTTAAATGCTACAAAGTTTAGAGGCTCTCATCAATAAAACTTTATTTATCTCAAACATCTAGATGTTTATGATATGCATACCTGGTCATTTATTCCATAGTATTCAGGAGAGCTGTGTGCATTGGATGTTTTAGCTATTTTGTTGTATAAAGGCTAACCAAATATTTGTCACTGGCATCCACCCAGAAATATGTTGTCTAGGTACCTTGGTTTATGGAATCCTGCAATATGCAAGGGTTATTATAAGTGACACATTGCCAATCGGTGTATTGATGAACCCATTTAGTCTACACATAATTGTTGGTTTAGTGATTTTTTATTCCATGATATTTAAATTTTTTATAATCAAGACCAAGTTGTACGCTTGAAGTTTTAGATATATACTAGGCAAATATTTAGTTATTGCATGTATAGTGTTACCAATGTTGTTACTGCAAATAGGATGCTTGACAAGACTTTGCTCTGTGCATCATCATTTCTTTGCGTGATGGCTCTTATGCAATACCAGTTCTTTGGAATTTTGAAGCTATAACTTTACTTCTTTTTCATATATTTGTCAATTTGATCATTGATCAGGTGCTTGTTTATATTGAACTTTCCCACCAGCATTGGTATTGCATGTATTTGTATTATAGAAAATCTGAAGGCTATGCAAATTTTCTTCCAGATACTGTTTTCCTCAGGACATTGGACTCTAGTATTAAACGGAATACAGCAGTAATCAAGAAGCTTAAACAGATAAATGATGAGCAGAGGGAGGGGTTGATGGATGAACTGAGAAGTGTAAACTTAAGCAAATTTGTCAGTGAAGCTGTGGCAGCTATCTGTGATGCCAAGCTTAGAACCTCAGACATTCAAGCGGCTGTTCAGGTCATATATGACTACTGCATCTATCCCATTGTGTATATTGAATTAAATTGCTAAAATATTCTTTATTTTCCACCTAGAGTCTGATGTTTTAGGGTATGCTGTATTTAATTAATTTCTTTGAAGCGGGCTGTTTGCATCTATGGTTTACTTTGCAAGCATTTCCAATAAACTTTGTATTGCCATTGTGGCATATCAAAAGCCTTACCATTGAGTTTGTGTAGATATACTTATACATGTGCTCATTTTAATTTGTTATGAATGGTTGTGTGACATTGTTGCACTGCAGTCTATTTTCCTACTTCAAATTTGTTTTGAAATTAATCCAGATATGATCCATCCAAAATAGCTTTTGCGGGATTTTCTAAACAATATTTGAGCAACATTGAATTGTGATTATTATCCTTTGAACATGAGGTCTTATGTCTTTGTTCTTTTTTGGAAAACCTGTAAGAATGAGGTGAATTGTTTGTCAATGTTATCTTACTAGTTTGGGATATAGCCATATAGGTGATTTAAGCAGATTCTTGGGTGAGACTTCAGATCAAGTCATTTAGTAAATGTGTACTTTGGACGCTAAGGCTTCTGTCTATGTAATACCTTTTGACCTTATTTTCATTGCTGTGCAAATGATCTCTTTATCTATTATTTTGCTTATCTTTCACATCAAAGTTAAATATATATATCCTTACTTCCAACATTCATTGGAGCCAACACTTCCGTGTAAACTGTCAACAAATCTTGGTTATGTATTGTTTATGCTCTACGAAGAGGTCCTCTTACATGATGGATATGTTGAATTGGATAAATACTTCTTTATGCTCAAGTTTGTTTGGTTGCTTGTCCCAAAATGTTGAATGCATCTTTTGATTCTATTTTTTTATTAATTTGTTAGGTGTGCTCCTTGCTACATCAAAGATACAAGGACTTCTCACCATGCCTAGTCCAGGGACTCTTGAAAGTCTTTAGTCCTGGTAAATCTGGGGATGACTTGGATGGTGATCGGAGCTTGAAGGCATTGAAGAAGAGGAGCACTCTTAAGCTTCTGTTGGAACTTTATTTTGTTGGTGTTATTGAGGATGCCAGCATATTTGTGAATATTATTAAAGACCTTACCAGTTTGGAGCATTTAAAAGATCGAGATGCCACTCAAACAAATTTATCACTACTTGCTAGTTTTGCTCGTCAAGGCAGGTTTCTCTTAGGACTCCATCCTGGACAAGAAGCTCATGAAGAGGTATTACAATATTAACTCTATTTATGTCTTCTGCCTATTACAGTATTTTTGTGTTACCAAAAATCAGATCATGTTTCTCCATAAAAGCATTAAATTTCTTTGGTGCGATCCTGGGTGATGTGTTACTCCTTTTGTAAACTTTGGAAGTTATTTTTCTATGCACTTCTGTTGTGATAAAACATGAAAATGCTTACAATCTTATATGATCATAAGTCTAATATGTGATTTTGAACCATGTTTCTGTATACACTTTTTATTCTGAAAATATACACAATATGCACCATTTCCATGATCAGATAATATATCTTGCAACCTGTGACACCTTGATGTCTGCTTTAGCAGTAGTTTTGCCATTTAACATTTGAATTTTTGCTTGCAAGTCTAACACCAAAATAAAATTCATGTTACACTTCCTAGCTTTCTGAAGCCTATCATTTTTTTTTTTGTTTTGTTGCTACCTTTCAAGTTGTATCCAACCAATAAAGCTGTATTTTTCCTGGTCATCAGTTGATGTTGTTGCATTTCTTTTCAGTTTTTCAAGGGATTAAATGTTACTTCTGACCAGAAGAAAATCTTCAGGAAAGCATTGCACTCTTATTATGATGCAGTTGCTGAACTTCTTCAATCGGAACACAATGTAAGTTAATGCCATGCCAATTAGATTGTGTGTGTGTGAGTGTGTGTGTTTGGTTATACTGACTAAATGTTTATCATCAAATGATATTTGTGTGTTCTACCATCCCTTTGCCCTCACTTTCTTCAAAATAAGTAAATGATTACTTATTGCAAGCATTCTACTCAGTATGTCTTTATACTGGGCAGTCACTTCGACAATTGGAACTTGAGAATGCAAAGATCTTAAATGCTAGAGGGGAGCTCAATGATGAAAACTCAAGTTCATATGAGAAGCTACGGAAATCTTATGACCATCTTTTTCGTGGAGTCTCCACGTAGGTTTCTTTGCCATTATACATCTCTTATTTATTTCTTGGAAGTTACTTTCCTGAGTGTACAATGTGAGGCATCTATACGCTGTTGAAAGTACTTCTGAAGTTTATTTGAGTTTGTTATATCTTTAAAAATTCGTAAAAGATGCATGCTCTGCTGCTAATACTGCTTTAATAGACCATACTTCAATTGGCATTTATATTCTAGTGTGGCAACAAAAATTTTGAAGCTGTTAGTGTGAGTACAGTTAGAGAGAGTCGTATTTTACTAGGTGATCTAGTAGGTTTTTGCCAGTTTAATAACGCTATAGGGGACAAACTTATTATTGCTTGAAACTATTTTCAAGGTTCCAGGAAAATATAATTTTGATTTAAGGACCATTTATATGCAGTAGGTGCATTGTAATTTATTCTGTTTCGAACCAAATTGAACCAACCTGAAACTATACAATTACAAATTGATATATCTGTTGGTTGTCTGTCTGATGGTCGATACAGATTTTGAAGTTGTTCACATTGGATTCTTCTCAACCAGACCCAACTGAATACAATTAACATAATTTATGAGACAGCCTCAATGAACCAAATTGTCTCTGATTGACTGGGACCCAAACTGATCTAATCTTATGATCTGTCTCTATATTTATATTTGTCTCATCCATTTGTCATCATTAAAGATATAGCTCATGCTTCTGTCTCTCTTTCCCTGGCAGTCTCGCTGAGGCCCTTGATATGCAACCTCCTTCAATGCCAGATGATGGGCACACCACCAGGGTGACAACCGGTGTTGATGCCTCATCTTCTTCAGCCGGAAAGGAATCTTCTGGCCTTGAACCTGTTTGGGACGATGAAGATACGAGGGCATTTTATGAATCCTTACCTGATCTCAGGTTTACTTTATTGTGTATTTCTAAATTAATTTGCTTTAGTCTTGTTCTAATTACTATGTTCCAGACATGTACACCCGCAGCCAAACATGTGCACAATAGGCTGACAAATAAACAAATTGTGCAGTTCTTGAACTTGTTCAGATGGTGAATATATTGGACCATTTTAAGAATCCTCTAAAGTTTGATTTGTAGTATATATCTGCATATAACTCACCCTTGTTTCATTTTTGTATTTCACACCCAAAGACATAAAAAGCAACACAGCTATACTCATTGTTTTGTTTTTCATATAGAGGCAAATAGGTGCACAGCTGGTTGCATTATTTTTCATGAGAAACTTTTTAAACTGGATTTACTTAATTTGAGACTTGATGATATTTTACTTTGGTTAATTGCTGAATTATATTATGATCTTGTCAGAGCTTTTGTTCCCGCTGTGTTGTTGGGTGAAGCAGAACCGAAGGTGACTGAATCGTTCCCAAAGACAAATGATCAACAAAGTGTAAGGAAGTGAACTTGGATATGTTTGTTTTCCTGATATTGCCCAAGGTTTTGATTTCTATTTCCCTTATGTTAGTGGATAACCATACAGTCAACCTACAGTATCCCAGTTATAATCTTACTTTCTAGTTGGTGCAGTTTGAAGTAACCATTACTTTCATAAAGTGCTTATTATAATTGTCTCATTAGCATAAAACTTTATTTGCTTATAATTGTCTCATTAGCATAAAACTTTATTTGCATTTAATTTATTGATACTATGTGAGGAAAAGAATCTCTGAACAAAATCTCAATGTCATTGGTTGATCATGGAACCATCTTTTGGATCATCTTGTTTATTTTTAGCCATCCACATTTAGTTGATCAACATTTAATTTTTTCCTCTTATTTATAATTTTTTTTTCATGATCTTATACTACATGCTCATACTTTACCTATCTTTTAATAAATTGTGACTTTTTTAATGTCTTTCAGTCCAAAGCATTTTTCATTTGCAATGTTATCTTTTGAAATCCTTGTGTGGATGATGATTCTATGCACATTAATTTTGGAATTCTTGGGCTTTAAGGATTCATTGACCGAGGCAGAAATAGAGGTGCAAGAAATTTCTGAAGCATGTGTGGATTCTGAATGTTCACCTGAGGGAAAAGCTGATGAAAAGGGCAAGGATAAAGAGGATAGGGACATAGAAAAAAATAGGGATCCTGAAAAAGAAAGATACAAAGAAAAAGATTCTGAAAGAAAAGGGGAAAACGATAAAGATAAAATAAAAAGCCTTGATGGAACAAACTTGGACGGGCTTTTGCAGAGGCTTCCGGGATGTGTCAGCCGTGATCTTATAGATCAATTGACGGTGATTACAATGACATTTAATGATTTTTTTTTACTTTTAGAGTGGAAAGATAAGTTATATTTTACAAGTATTTCTCTTGCAGGTTGAATTTTGTTATTTGAATTCAAAATCAAACCGAAAGAAACTTGTTCGTGCTCTATTTGGTGTGCCCAGAAGTTCCTTGGAATTGCTACCATATTATTCACGCATGGTGGCAACATTATCAACTTGTATGAAAGATGTTCCAACTATGCTTGTTACATTGTTGGAGGACGAATTCAACTTTTTGCTAAGTAAAAAGGTTTGGTCTGTAATTTTGCTTGCTTTGGTTCATTGCATGAGACATAATGTGCAACTGATTTGATTGTTCAAACATCACTCTTTTTAAATTTCTACACTTCATCATCATTTCTTGTTTCCTTTTCAGGATCAAACAAACATTGAAACAAAAATAAAAAATATAAGATTCATTGGAGAACTGTGTAAATTTAAAGTTGCTCCACCAGGCCTTGTCTTTAGTTGTTTAAAGGTTAGTATGCTGTTTATGTTGATACTACTTTCTTATGTATTGTTTTTTATTTTATTTTATTTTATCTCAAAAACATACGCTGACTATCAGCTGTGTAGTTGTGGACTTTGAATCCTTTTTCTTTCATTTATAGTATATGGATGAAATATTTATTCCAAAGCATGTGTGACATAGCATAAATTGATATTTTCTCATGTGGCAGGCTTGTTTAGATGATTTCAATCATCATAACATAGATGTTGCCTGCAATCTCCTTGAGACATGTGGACGTTTTCTATATCGTTCCCCAGAAACAACGATACGCATGACAAACATGCTTGAAATACTAATGCGATTGAAGAATGTTAAAAATTTAGATCCACGCCACAGTACACTTGTGGAGAATGCGTATTATTTGTGCAAACCACCTGAAAGATCAGCTCGGGTCTCAAAAAGCCGCCCTCCATTACATCAGGTTTGCCATCTATGCACTTTGAATTATTTAGTTAAACGTTGTTGGAAATTTTTGACTGATCGTCCATATTGTTACCTTCTGCAGTATATTAGAAAATTGATTTTCTCAGATCTTGATAAGTCCTCTGTTGAGCATGTTCTGAGGCAACTGCGTAAATTACCATGGAATGAATGTGAATTGTACATCTTGAAGTGCTTTATGAAAGTTCATAAAGGGAAATACAGTCAGGTGCACTTGATAGCTGTCCTCACTGCAGGTCTGAGTCGCTATCATGATGAATTTGCTGTAGCTGTGGTTGATGAGGTTAGTCCCTTCATATTTTTAGGTGGTTATGTAAATTACAATTTACTTATTTATTTGGTTAGGGAATGTAGGCGTTAGGAGTCACAGATTATGTCTCTTTAATCTTCCTGCTGGCTTTAATTAATATGACTTGTTCTCTATATTGTGTCTGTTTCTGAAATGCTGTTTTTGGATCACCTGTAAATTGTTATACTTGCTCTTTATTTCTTATTTTCTTCACCTGCTCTACTTTTCATCTCAAACTCATATTTTACTTGTCTTAAGCCTCAATTGACAATTTTTTTTTAATATTTTCTTCTTGTTATTGACTTTGATTTGCCAATCGGAGTTTTTGGCGCTGGTATTTTAACTTTTAGTTAAAGTTTTGTGTTATGATTAAATCTAACATGTAAATGAATTTTAATAATTTCAGGTTCTGGAGGATATTAGATTAGGATTGGAATTGAATGATTACGCAATGCAGCAAAGACGGATTGCTCACATGCGGTTCTTAGGGGAGCTGTACAACTATGAGCTTGTTGATTCATCTGTGATATTTGAAACACTTTACTTGATTCTTGTGTTTGGCCATGGGACGACAGAGGTATGCGTTATACTCTAAGATGCCCTCTCTGTTATTTGTAAATGATTACCAAATCTTCTGTTTGAGGCAGCTCGAAATATCTTGATGAGGTTTGGAATTTATTGATAGGTATTAGTATTTTGCATAATTATTGAGATTTTTTTCAGTATGCAAAAATCACATTGGTCTCACTATCAATTGGCTACTTATGGTCAGGTCAAAGTGATCTACGTGGTAGTTTTTGCTTTTGGGCTTCTAAATGTCACATCTTGTGTGTTATATGATTCCGTTAGTGTTTGAAAACCCTAGATTGCATTTGAATTTTAACTGATAAGATCTGATTCACTTGAAACATTGTAAATCAACCAATGAAGGTTGCATCTGCGGGCTTTTTTGTTGCCCTATTGTTTACAATGCACTTATCTATCTGAGGTCAATATTTACTTGCTTTTTCTCTGATTAATGATATTCTTTGTTTTGTTGTAAAGCAAGATGCGTTGGATCCGCCTGAAGATTGTTTCAGGATAAGAATGATTATAACACTTCTTCAGACATGTGGCCACTACTTTGATAGAGGTTCCTCAAAACGAAAACTTGAAAGATTCTTGATATACTTCCAAAGATATGTGCTCAGCAAAGGCCCTTTACCACTTGATATTGAGTTCGACATTCAGGTGGGTTCCATTCTTATTATGTCATTTCTGCATGATAGCCAACTTAGCACGGCATGTGAAACATACACAGATTTTTTCTAATAAGCATTCATACTCAGTAGCAAGTTGTATTTTGTGAAAGTGATATTTTTTTTAATATTGTGTGATGATTAATTTTTTTCCATCTTTTGTTATTTAAGTTTTAAACTTTTTTTTCAAGCTATTGTGGTTATGAATCAAGTTAGAATCTTAGAATGTCTTCTGCTCAGGTCTCAATCTTATCACTAGCATATTTTCATTTTTCTGGTTTGTCAGTTGAATGATCGTCTTGGTTCAGTTTTTCTGTTTATTTTTGTTCTTTGAACCAAAGCCTAATCAGACTTGCTCCAATTTAATATAGTCTTCGACGGCGATGAAATTTAGTGTAGTATTAGAGACACTATTCATGTGCTTGTGTGGGTGATTGAGAGCAATTTTTCAGTCAGGGAATTAGATTCAGATGCATGACCTTGTATGGCATTCTGTTTTGTAGTATACATTAATAAACAAGGATTTTAGCGAGACCTAGACCTGTAAGCAGACTGCCTAGGGGTCTAGAGGTGTTGATTTTAGAAAATAAAATAAAATATAGTACTTAAGCCAAAATATAATATTGGATCATTTAAAAAAATATATAAATTATTAATGGCTTTGTTTAAACATGAGACTTCATATAATTTTCATTGGACATGATTGAGCCAAAACTCAGTTGAACTAGGCCAAATTGAGATATTGAACTAAATTCGTACCTTGAACACTTGGTTGACGACCAATTAATTACCACCTATGTGGCCCAGTTTTTGTTTTTTGTTTTTTGTTTTTTGTTTTTTTGTTTTAAATGCATCCAATTTGTACTGATGAATCCATTAAAACCAAGGTGGTCACATACTCAAAATTGCCTAAATAGCTACCTTATCAGCTTTCTGAATAAAGACCTTAAAATCTGAAATAGTGAATTTGGTATTAAAAATGAGGTAGGTGACATCATGATCTGATCCAACCTATATATTTACTATGCAACTGTTAAAGATGATGATATGCGCAACATTTTATGACTCTTGAAGAAGGGTATTGGTTTGAAAGTCTCTGATCCTTTCATCTGAAGGTTAATCCAATGACTACTACAAAAGTTGCTTTTGCTGTTCTACTATTATCTAACATACGCTTATTTGTCTGTATGTTTGAACATGCTTCCATATGTTTCAATGTTATATTTTCATATATAATCAATTGAGATCTTTACATTTTGATCTGTCTAGGATTTGTTTGCGGAGCTACGACCAAACATGATCCGTTATTCATCCATTGAAGAGGTTAATGCAGCACTGATTGAACTAGAGGAACATGATCGGACTAACTTTTCTGAGAAGGCTGGCAATGATAAACATTCAGATGGCGAGTCTCAGAAAACCTTGCCCCAGACAAATGCTGCTTCAGCTAATGGTAAAGGTGCAGTAAATGGTGTTGAAGAGAATGGCAGGGGATATGAAGAACCGGCTGATAGTGAAAGCTACTCCGACAGTGGCAGTATTGATCATGATGGTCATGATGATGATGATGAACTGTTGTATGAAGACAAGTCCGAAGATGGATCTGAGGGTGATGGGGATGATGAAGATGATGGGGGAATTGGTTCTGACGAAGAAGAGAGCATTCAAGTGAGGCAGAAAGTAGTGGAAGTTGATCCAAAGGAAGAACAGGATTTTGATAGAGAGCTTAGGGCTCTGATGCAAGAGAGCCTGGATTCTCGCAAGCTAGAATTGCGATCCCGACCTACCCTCAACATGATGATACCAATGAACATATTTGAGGGTTCTAGAGATCCGAGGGCTGTTGAGGGGGAGAGTGGGGAAGAGACTGTGGATGAAGAGGGGGGAGGACAAGGGGTTAATAAAGTGCGAGTAAAAGTGTTGGTGAAGAAGGGAAGCAAGCAGCAAACAAAGCAGATGTATATTCCCCGGGATTGCTCACTGGTGCAGAGCACAAAGCAAAAAGAGGCCGCCGAACTGGAAGAGAAGCAGAGCATTAAGCGGAGGATTCTGGAGTACAATGAGAGGGAAGAAGAGGAGTCTAATGGGGTTTTGTCACCTGCAGGCAACTGGATTCAAGGAGGAAGCAACAGTGGCAGCGGTGGTGGCAGCAGCAGCAGCAGCAGACCTGCGGGACGTGGCAACTGGGATGCTGCAGGCAGGACAGGAGGTGTCCGGCAGCGACACCATTTATCCGGCGGCTTTTATTATGGCTACGGAAGAAGAAAGTAACCTGATTTTATGTGCAAAATACAACTTCCCGGGTTTTACTTTTTTTCGCTGAAAGTCCTTGTACATTCCTTCGGGTGCTTCTACACAATCACACTGGACACACTCAATATCACTCAAAAAGAGACACTATGCTTTGTGATGCTTGCGAGACTGCCAAGGAATGAACAAGTTTGTCATTTTCGATTACTTACAGAATTCAGAGTTCATCATCAAGGAAGCCAGAGTGAGCACCCTAAGGATGAGCATGTTTAGGATGTAAAAAATTTCACTCGGTATGGTTGTTCTTTGGTTATAATTAGGAATGGTTAAAGCTATGAGATTAGTGCTATGGTTAAAACAGGTGTGGGGTACTGTAAAGCTGATACGGTGTTGTAGTGCTGGCATTAACTTGTTATCAAGGTAGTTTTACTCGTGAGTTAATAGCAATAGTTGGCAGTTCAGTCATGGAAATTTTATCCCAAATATTTATAACTTGTTTAAAACTCTGTGAAAATTAGGGATGACAATGGGGCGGGGCAGGGCAGGGCGGATTAGGTTTCGACAACCACCATCCCTTGCCATGAGCCCTATTTTGTCCTGTCCCGCCCAAATAGTGGTATTTTGAATATCATAATCACTATTTATGTTTTTACATGTCATGTACCATCTTGTCCTGTTATTTTTTTTTCCTAAATGGAAGGTTATAAACAAGCTATTAAAATTCATGGACTTGAGCTCTTGAAATCTAGAAGAAATTTTTCATCAACCCTCATATAATATATAATATTTATTATAAAAATAAAATTTTTCATCAACTCTCCTACAATATATAATATTTATTATAAAAATAAAATTATAATACATGACTTTTTAAGTATTGCATTTTTTAATTAAATTATTAAAATATATAAATATATATTAAAACACATAATTATTATAACTGAATTAATATAATCTTATTTATTTTAATTTGTAAATTAAGAAAACCTAAAATAAAATATGTATATAACAAAAACTATCCTGCACGGTACCTCACAAAAAAAAAACCCGTTCGAAATAAATCGGGTAAAAAATAAAGAATCGGTACGGATTTACATAAAAGTGAATTGTGCCGTTTGCTTCATGGATTGTTTTAATTGTGTTTATTGTAGTGCAGGATCAAGCCGTTTAATTTAGAGTTATATATATGCATTAATGCATGCTTATCTTAATTTACTTGATTTTATCATCATGCATGCTTATCTTAATTTACTTGATTTTATCATTAAAGTCCAACCTATCAATATAGATTATTCATCCAAATTTATAAGTGTCAGTTAACTCTTCATGTATTTTTTATGGCCCGTATGTATTTATCATGAATGTATCTACACAATTTTATAAGGGGTACACATGCAAATTTCACTTAAAAAGTTAGCCAATTTAATTAGATAATTTAACCCAATCCATGTCTTTGAGGATAAATTTTCAAAATAATTAGTTACTATCTATGGATAACAATATGGGTAATTATTGTTTAAAAAATCCTATATATGGTCATTCTAGGGTTTTGTTTCTGAATCATAGAGAGACACCTTCGCAATCAACACAGGTTTTTTTTTTTTATTTATTTATTTTGTGAATTAGATTCAACTTGCTAAAATTTTTCATAGTTTTCACTCAATTATGTTTGAGAAAGTATTATGTTTTCTGGATTAGAAATAAATTATTAAACTTTACACCTTTGATGCTATGTATGATCAATGTCACAGAAGTTTAGATTGTTCTCTCTTTCAATGCTTTCCATTTAGTGAAGATTTCTTTTGATTGTTTCTGTTTTATTTCTTAATTTATTAATTACAATCAAGCATAAATCAATATGAAGTTGTTCAATATTTGCTTAAGTTTAGTGTTTACAGTTTATTATATGATATTTTTAACTAAAAGATAACAAATTAGTTGAAAATTTACAGTCATGTTTATAAGAGGTATGATGAAGAAATTCAGATTTCTTGATCTTGAATTGATGAATTAGAGAGTCAATCCTGCAAAACAAATACTCATTAAATGAATTTCTAGTAACAAATTGATTCTAATCTCTGTGTTTTGTGAAGACTAAATTAAACCATATTTACTGTGATTACTATAATTATTTCTTAACAAAATAAGTTGTGACAATTGAAATCAATTGGTTGTGATTTTGTTTTTCTAATCAATAGTTTGCAAATATTTGTTTTGAAGACCTCTAATTCTGATTAGTGTAAATAACATTATCGATTTCGATGTATTTGAGCCAAAGTTTTATCATCTTTTTGAGCAGTATGGACAATCAACCAAAGGTTGCAATGGTGGTGAAAGTCATAGGCCGAACTGGATCTAGAGGACAAGTTACTCAAGTTCGAGTTAAGTTCATAGATTCCCCGGAGAGATTAATCATGAGGAATGTTAAAGGTCCGGTTAGAGAAGGCGATATGCTTGTTCTTCTCGAGACCGAACGAGAAGCAAGAAGGTTGCGCTGATTTAATTGAAGTCTTTTTTTCTGATATTTTATTTTATTCTTTGTTGTCTTACTTCTATGATCAATTAGCTACATAATTTCTGTTTTTTATCATTGTTTCGATACTATTAGTCTTAAAACTAGTACTATATATATAGTTTTTGTTTTTCATCATGCATGAATTGAAAGCTAGCAATTGACACATAATTAATTTATTTGCAAACAAGAACATGATGTTTCAGTAATTGTTCAGATATGGTTTGTAGTATATACTGCCGCGAAAAGCGAAGATGAAGTAGTCTTCGAAAAATTTAAACAAGTGTAGATTGTGAAATCAAATGGGAATGGGAAAGCATTGCATGAGGTGGTGGTTCTTGTGTTTCATGAGTATGTTGTGATGAATGTGTATCTGTTGTTGTTGTTGTTGCTGTTGTTGTTTTGAAGATTAGCTTGTCAATGTTGCCAGTGCTTTTCCTGTGAGCTTTGAAAGCTTTGCATGATTTCATATGTGAGTGTAATTTCTCTGGCTTGAATGTTTTCCCACATTGCCTGCATCTTATTCCATCATGATTCAATTAATGAAGTATATGTATATATATAAATATATTTGACAAATGTCAATAAGTTGTTTGCCAGGCTTTGGGTGGATTTTTTAATTATATCACATATACAAATATATTTGACAAATGTAATAAATTGTGTGTCAAGGTTTACGTGAGCTTTTTAATTATATCACGTACTCTAATTTTAGAGAATCAAATTAGTGACCTCACCCATATGCAGGGACTTAAATGCTAATAGGTCAAAAGCCCATTGGCTATATATATATTTATCAAAATCTTAAGAAAATATATAATTAATAATTACATATATTTTTTGCATACAAGGAATTATGTCAAAAGAAATTGTTTTGTGAATATATATGCATGTCAAGTGATAGTTTGCAGGAAAAATAATTTTTTTTAGAGAATTACTTGTTACCTCAGGGTTGATGTAAAATATATATATATATATATATATGGCCAAGTCTTTGAGAAACATTTCGTCTTTCACCGTTGAATTGAAATCCAATGATTATCATTGTTTGGATGAACAATATCACTGTGTTTAGAAATAGTAGTATTATATAAAAAAAAATGCACAATATTTAGGAAAAGTATTTTTACTAGACTTACAGAAAATTATAAAATCAAACCACCTTAATTACTGGTTCTTATCTTTGTATTGTTTATATATATTAAAGTACAATATATTTTTTTATATTGCAATGTTAATTGCAATAAACCCAAATGTCTAGTATTTGTTAAATCAAACAATTTAATTAAATTCAGTTTGAGAACTTACGAACAATTAGGCTCAGTCATTGGCTTGTAGCTTGAGGGTGCCACCTTCTCTTCTCCCCTGCCATTATAGCTTGTCCAACTTTGCCTAATATAACCATATAAATACAAACAATTTAATTCTCATAATATTTAATAAATTACAACTATGTAGAGTTGCTGATTGTTTTTTCTTTCATGAATTCATTAAATTATTTATAAAAAATATATGATATATATATATATATATATGTATTTGGAAAGGTTTTAATCCAACTTAATATTTGGTAAAGCATACAAAGTTTAGAAATTCAGCTTTGAATTACTATTACTAATAATCATTATAAAAGTGAAGATTTTTTTTAATTGAATCAAATTAAGTTCAATTTAAAAATGAATAGAAATAAGTAACATAACATATTAACAATTTATCTAACATAACAAATATCATATTTGAATAAAGTATGAATTTAAACATTTAAAGATGAGTTTTCCAGTATTAATTCAAGTTTTTGGAATCTAACACAAATAATATATTTGGTTTGCATATAACATACCTTGCATGTTGATAAGTAGGTTTTTGTGCAGCTACATCAGTTTTGACTTCCCGACAAGAGAGGAGTTTTTCAAGAATCTTCCTCCCTGAGTTGTTTTTTCGGAGAAATGACTCCTCTTTCTCTTTTCTCTCTTTTTTACTCGCCAACTCTTTCACCGTTTCATTCCTTGTGCGGATCAACTCATTTTTCGGTGAAATGTTGCATTCCGGTGACTCCTCCACCTCCGGCAGCACCTCCGGCGACACCATTTCTTCTTGCTCCATTTGCATCATCTCTTGACTTGTTATTGTTGTTGTCGTTGAAATTAATTGTAAAGGTGTCTTTTGCACATCCTCTTCACATGAATCATGATTTCACCATTAAATTCTTGTTTCCATTAATTTTAAAATTTAAACAAAAACATGAGTACAAACTAATTAAATTGATAGACATACTAACTTTGAATGAGTGACCCTTTGAGCACGTACTCATTGTTTGACACTGGTGTGATGATATCTTCATCCTTTAATAAGTCCTGCCATACATATCCACTTTTGTACCTCCTGAAATTAATTACTTCATTTTCAATGGCCCTTTTTTATTTCCACTTAATTTATATATATAAAAAAACATTTTTTCAATAAAAATTTTCAAAAATTATTTGTATAATAACTCATTTAAATACAGAATTGTATTAATCACCTTTTATACGACCAAGAATACGATCCCGGCATCTCTCTTCCTCTCAATTCCGCCAACCATTTTTTAACATCTACAAATATAAATACAATTAAAATTCAATAAAATCATGTACTCAAAATTATATATTAAAATTTGATAAGCACCAAAAAGATGGATGGCATTGCGGTAGAAGTGATGGACACGAATAAGATGAGGGTGTTCGATATGACTATCTCGACTAAGAAAGTAAATGATGTTGAGCCTTTGAGTTTTGACGACGTGACCGTCCGCGGCCACTCCGGCAAAGTATCCTTCCATGTTCCTCCTCCTTGAAGAGCCACCACAAAAGAAAGACTCACAAACTTCTCTCATTACTAGTTTGCCAAATGTTAACTAGAATTGTTCAAGCACATTTATGTTTGGTTTTGTCCTGCCGGCTCTTAGGACAAGTACATCGTTTGCAGGCCATATATATATATATATATAATTTGTATACTTGTTTGATTAGTTTGAATATATATATATATATATATAATTTTTTTATACTTGTTTGATTAGTTTGAATATATATATATATATATATAATTTTTTTATACTTGTTTGATTAGTTTGAACCTCTAGCGGTTTGGCTAATGCATCATGATAAACATAAATATTAGAGCTAGTAAAACAATTTAATATTCTTTTGAAAGTTAGATTATTATTTTTTATTTTTTGGTTGCATGCTCCTGGTCATGTCATTGGACAATTAAAATTTAGAAAATAGTCATTGTTAAGCTTAATTAGAAAGTAAGAATTCATTAATGAGTAAACAATAATTAATTGCTAAATAATGAATATATAAGAACAAGCAAGAGTTATATCTTTGATAAAATCATTGGTTTTCATGGAAAAGAATCATTAATGTAAGGTACACAGTCTATTTGGTTGGTGCAACTACTCTTAATTATAATTTTATCTGATATAGTTGAGACAAATTTTTATTTACTGTCATTAATTCTTCTGAAGACTGTGACTAAATTCTGTAAAATTTAAAAATAATATTCATTTAATATAAGTCTTAATGCAATATCCATGAAATTAATAAATGTTACTCACTTCAATAATATTTATCAAATGCCCTTTTATTATTATACCATAAAAAACCAAGACATTGTGTTGTACTATAGTAGCACTATTGTTCACCTTTATTGTTTTCCGACCTAAGTAGTGCTCGCAGTACTGTTTAAATGGGCTATGAGTGGATCCCTCTGAGAGGAGCCATATCCCTCCCTTACAAAATTTTATGGCATGGAGAACTTATTAGATATATCAACAGGGCAAGGATTCACTGGGGAATACATTCCCCGGCTTCAACTCCGAATTTATAAACTCATCCCGACCTTGGCCTTGATTTTTTTTTGTCCCTGCAGGGATTATTCAAGTTCAGGGAGTCCTGGCCTTGATTAATTTTGTATAAATTAAAATATTATTATTATTTTTAAAAAAATTATAAAACATTTGCTAAGAATCTCATAAAAATACTTAATAACTGAGAAACACATTGACAAATATGAGTAGTTGCCATGTTAAAGGCCCAACACTAAATACTAATATACTATCTTGAAAGTCTATTGGCCCAACACTCATGTTAATATAATTATTAGAAATTTATTAATTAAATAAATATATGGGTTTTTGTTTAATTTTTATATAGATATTAATAACATAAAATATATATAATATTTAAATTAATCATTTAATATTTTGTGACTGGGGGCTGGGGAGGAATGGGGAGGGCATTCCTTGACTTTGGCCCTAACCTGCACTAAGAATTATATTCCGACCTTGGCCCAACACCGGGGTAGGGGAATCGAATTCTCATCGGGGAAGGGGCGGGGTTTATTGACAACTCTAATTAGGTTGGTATGATTCCTACAAATTTTCTTAGTGTATATGTGGCACAGGGTCAAGTTAATAAATTTTAAGGGGGTTAAAAAGCTATTTTAATTGGTACATTTCTATACTTGTTTTTTAATAAACCTATAAGTGGAGGGTCGTTGATTATCAACTTGTGGTAAAAAAAAAAAAACAATTTAACATTTTTTAAATAGAAAGATGAGAAATATTTTTTTCCAAAAATAAAAATATAAAAAAGAAGCCTGGATACATGCAGTAAAAATAAAAAATAAAAAATAAAAAATAAAAAATAAAAAATTCTTTTTAGAAAAATATAAAAATTCTGTTATTAAATAAATAAATTATCTAAAAAAAATTACTATAAATAAAATTTTCTTTCTTTCTTTATTTCTTTTTTTGTGTTATCTTATCATCATGTGCACTCTCTAAACAAGCTCGAAGCCATGGCGGAAAGAGCATGAGCTGAAACCCCACTCCTCATCCTCCTCCCTCCCTCCAATGGCCACCATCATCTCCTCCCCTTCTCCTCCATGCTTCTCCATCTCTCCCTCAATGCCTTCGCTTTCACTCCCCTCACCTCTACACCACCTCCATCTCTTCTCTCTGTGTCCCAGTCCTCAAATTCAATGCTCGTCCGATGATTTCGACTCTCCGGCATTCCTCCAGGGGCCTTTCTATCCGGGTATGTTGTTTTCAGCTGAATCCTCTACGTTCTTCTCTGTTTTTGGGTCTTTAATTGAAAGGGGGAAAGCTAATTGTAATAATAAAAATGGTGTTTTTAACTTTTGGGATTGCTTTACTTGTTCTTATTGAATCGTTTATGATTTAAAAAAATCGCTTATGGTTGAAGATTTGCAAGAACAATGTGCCATTTATATTGTGCTTGGCTTAGTTTGGGTAAAATTTCTTAGGTGTTGCAAAGCATCATCCTTCTGTTGTACTGCCTTTCATGTTAACCCTAGTTAATCATATTCATGCATAGTTAACTTGGAGCCGAGGTTTTGCTATGCATTTCCTGTTATGTGATTAGTGTTGCATACTTGGATGTTGGAAGGAGGTGGTACGTTAGACCTATTTTAATACCTCTGAGGAAGGATTGCATTGGTCCAATGGTGAAGGTTGGGAACTCATGGACAAGAGCTTATAAAGATGAGAAATTGGAGTGATGCATTTGAACCACTTAATCAGAATGTGTTAATTTTCTTTTGATTGCAATAGAAAACAAATTTCCATCTACCTTGGCTATTAGGGAGTCAGTGATTAGGATCTGAAAATGGTATAATTTCCATATTCGTTGGAGATATTGCATAAGAAGAGTTTGGACTCACCAAGTTCTATATGGTATTCTCAATATTGTGTTTGGGCAGTTGGATCATGAAGGGTTTTGGAAAAGAGAAGCAACTGATATAGGAGAGCATCAGTTTTCCCTATTAACTACAAGCTACCCATGAGTTATGGTCACAGATTCTACTTATTTGGTTCTCCTTAAAATTGGCATGCTATGGTTTACTTCTGTGCCTTCTATCTAGGTTTTGTGATCAACATGTGCATCCTGGCTTAGTTGGTTAGTAGCTTCTCATGCAGATGAGTGCTTCAAAGTTACCTGCAACTGGCTTTGTTGGCAAAAATTCTGCCTTTGAAACATTCAATGCATATCCTCGAGATCGGTTGCAGCTCTGACTCATCATCTTAGGAATTGTAATGGGCAAATAATGCCATGTAATTTCCTTCCACCTGCAATTTTTTGCTCTTGTATGGGTTGTGAATGTTTTTGGGTTAGCTATACAAGAACTGAATAATGGTGAAATTTACGGTACTTTTTTTAATGTTAGGCAGGCATCATCTCAAGTTGGAGCTGCTGGGTCAGATCCACTGTTGGACAAACTATCAAGCTTTAAGGATTCATTTTGGAGATTTCTAAGGCCCCACACAATTCGTGGGACTGCACTCGGTTCAGTGTAAACAATTGTACATTTTATTTTGAATACCCAGTTTTGCTTGTTTATCAATGCTTTAATCAGCTTAGTTTGCTGTGAACAGAGCATTGGTCACAAAAGCTCTGATAGAAAATCCAGCTCTGATAAATTGGTGGTTGACATTCAAGGCACTCTATGGACTCATAGCACTTATATGCGGGAATGGCTATATAGTTGGGATTAATCAGATTTATGATATCGGCATTGACAAGTAAGTTAATTGATTATGTAACACAATATCATCATTTATGTATTCATTTACCTATTTAATTTTCAGGTATTTTGCACGAGAAACTCATGTTATTGCCCATAAATTATGACCGTATTTTGTTTTTTTGCTGGCATTTTGCATACATTAAGGTTGGACCTCTTTTAAAATTCTCTTCTTTTGCATCATTTTCAATCCATTCTTTTCTGATTGTTGCAGAGTTAACAAGCCATACTTACCTATCGCAGCAGGGGATCTATCAGTCCAATCGGCATGGTTGTTGGTGTTACTTTTTGCCGCCGCCGGCCTTCTTATTGTTGGATGGAACTTTGGGCCGTTCATTTCTTCTCTTTATTGTCTTGGATTATTCCTTGGCACCATATATTCTGTGCCTCCATTTAGATTGAAGAGGTATCCTGTTGCAGCATTTCTTATCATTGCCACGGTAAATCAAACCTCTTCGTTTCTCCATGTCAAATAACTGAGTTTATACTGCTTGCAACACCATGCATTATAAGACTTGAAGTAGAATGTTCTTGCAAAGTCACTGTCAACTTTTGCCAGTTAAACGGCATGTTTGCAGTTAAAATGGATTCAAACAACCAATTTTTGCAGCAATCTGACACAATGAAACATTTATGTACTAATGTAAATGACCATAGAGAAGGGGAAGAGACCCGCCCATGATGACTGCAAAGTGAAGCTTGGAATGATATGGCATACTTGGGTTGAGAGGATCTCATGCTGCAGAAAGCTAATCTTTTTTATCTTGGTGTGGTTTGAGCCTTTAGATGCAATGTAACACTCAATAACATGGTGCTAATTGGAAGTTTGGGATCATTCCTCAATTTAACACATTGCCTTGTGCTGAGTAGGTGGCTAAATGAAGGTCATCGTATGATGAAGAAAGATATGAGACAAAAGCCCTTAACTAACTCATGCATTTCCTTACATACTTTGATGTCTCTTGCTTAATTATTTTTTTTTTTACTGATCTTTACTCTGACTTTCTGTCATCTTTATTATCAGAAATGCATTTATCTAGCACTAATTATCTTTCCTATTGGACCATTGAATTTGCATTTCTCAGGTACGTGGCTTTCTTCTCAATTTTGGTGTATACCATGCCACCAGATCTGCGCTAGGCCTTTCATTTAAATGGAGGTGAATACCCCCATAAATTGGATATCAATACCCTCATTTATTCGAATCGATATGTAAATTTGTTTGTTCATCTCATTGCAGACACATGCAAAGATGATGGTGATGTCTAACATCATGTAACGTCTTTCTATCTGCAGCTCACCTGTTGCTTTCATCACAATCTTTGTGACAGTATTTGCTTTGGTCATAGCTATAACCAAAGATCTTCCTGACGTAGAAGGAGACCGGAAGTAAGTATTCGAAGTTACTGCTAAATAAATTTGCTCAGCTTCTCATTTATCAATTCTGATCTTTGTTCTTATGTCCTTTTATGAATCACTCTAGAAAATATATTTATATAAAATTTATTGCATAACTCGAGGGAGATTGGATTGACATAAACATAGCACAGCTTGTCATGGTGAACACACAAAATACACACACCCCTTTTTATAGTAAGGCTTGAAAATAAGAGAGGGAGCAAATGCCAGTGCTAGTTAAGTTAAATTTGCTTTATATTATCTTTTCAACTGTTTTGTTACATGTTCATTTCAAGTCATTATTTGTATATTTATTTTTCATTCAGGTTTCAGATTTCTACATTGGCAACCAAGCTAGGTGTAAGGAATATTGCCCTTCTTGGTTCTGGCCTATTGCTGGCAAATTATCTTGGTGCTGTTCTTGCGGCAGTCTACATGCCTCAAGTAACAACCCTGTTTCCTGAAATTTTTCTTTGCATTACTTCCAGGGTTGCATTTTTTTTAGCATTGTGTAGTAGTATTAACAAATGAGCTAAGAGCTATAGCTATGTTTCTGCTTTTTAATTGAAAGTTTCTTTTAAACTGTTATTTCATTCTGCAGGGCTTTAGGCGCAGTTTAATGATACCTGCACATGCAATCTTAGCTTTGGGGTTGATATTCCAGGTTTCTCCTTAATTGTTCTCATAGCATTTTTCTTGCAATACATCAGTTCCGCCTTTTCTACCTAAATCACGTATTTGAATGCAAACTTTAGACATCATGTCACGGGATCATTATTTGGTTAGATCTCTGTGGTTTAATTATATATTGGCAAAAATGAACTACTTTTTGTCCATAGCCTTGGGTTGATCTTCCATAAGATGAAAAATTGCTTTCTGTTATAAGGCAGGAATTAGTTCATCCTGTTAAATGGTAGAGGTTAAATGAGATTATGTATATCGTCATATATAAATATATGTATTTTATTATGTATTATAGCAAAGCTAAGTTACTTACCAAAAGAAAGGAAAAAACTAAGAAGCTAAGTCACTAACATTCTCTTCTCAACATACAATTTGAAGATTATACATTACAGATTTCTTATTGTTATTTTCTCATGATTTCATATTTTTATATTTCTTTCCCTTATGATTTCAGGCATGGATCTTGGAACGGGCAAATTACACCAAGGTGAGTAAAAGCTTGTTTTCTTGCATCAAAACTTCATTTTATCTGTTGCTAGTCGGTTTTTAGTACAGGGGCTCAGAATACATATCTTTTCGCGCACAATTACTTGCTATATTGTTTTACACCAAGATAGATTAACAGCACTCTTTTATCATCGCATTCGTTTGTTTCTTCCCAGCTTATCCCTTATCAGATTGAATATATTGCTTTTCTTTTGATCAATGTCTACAACTCTCACTAATCGGCATCCAAATCTGGTCTTGCAGGAAGCAATATCCCAGTTTTACCGGTTTATCTGGAATCTCTTCTATGCTGAGTATATCATATTTCCTTTCATATAGTTCCTGGTCCAAAACCTTGAAATGTATAAATGTTGTTGTTTCCTCTAAATATATTAGATCAGTTTTTCTCTTGTTTTAAAACAAAGAGAATTGGGTTCAATCCCTCAAATGGAGTATATCATATTCCCTTCATATAGTTCCTGGTCCAAAACTTTACAATGTATCAATGTTGTTCCCTCTAAATTTATTAGATCAGTTTTTCTCTTGTTTTGAAACAAAGAGAATTGGATTCAATTCCTCAAATGGAGTATATCATATTCCCTTTCATATAGTTCCTGGTCCGAAACATTACAATGTATCAATGTTGTTGTTTCCTCTAAATTTATTAGATCAGTTTTTCTCTTTGTTTTGGAGCAAAGAGAATTGGATTCAATTCCTCAAATCTCTTCTATGCTGAGTATATCATATTCCCTTCCATATAGATCCTGGCTCAAAACCTTATAATGCAACATGTTTTGAAGGAAAAGAGACATTGGAGTCTGCAACTTAATAACATAATCATTCAAAGGCTCAAGTTTGTTTGAGATTTTTGAGCTTGGTTAAAAATAAATGCTACTTTTTTCTATAATTAATACAACTACAAAATAGAAGTATAACACATTACATTAACAAGGCCGCCAAATCACACTCAACTCAAGATCTTTGTATTGCAGCAGGACGCGAGGTTGGGATTATAAAACCTAAGAACAAAACTTCTCTTGCTAGGATCAAGAAAATAAGTTAATAAAATTATGTTCGAGTCTGGAACAAACCCTGGAATCTTTTGATGTCTTCGATCTCAACTAGTGAAAGAAGACCGGAATCTCAATTTCAGGCTTCCAATGCTTTCCTCTTTACATGCTCAATTCTCTCGTCATCGCCATGAGCCATTTCATATTCTAGATATTTCTTGAATAAAGTCTGCAGAAATCAATAGCATGTTGGATTCAATTAAGCTTACAAGTACAAAACTAACAAAGAAATGAGAAGCAATGAAATCATTACCTTCATTCTTTTTGGCGGAAGGTTTAAAGAAGTCGCTCTTTCAAACAATGACCTGATCACTTCTGAATCACCGAGGCGTATTTCCTGCAAAACAAAATTGCTTGAGTGAAAAGAAGGTAAAAAAAAAAAAAAAGGTTTAACGATATGGTGATGTGGCATGTGCATAATTACCTGGTCAAGGTAGACACTCCAAAGATCTATCCGCTTGGGATACTCCCGCAGTACACCTTCGAACAAGGATCGACCTCTGTCAGGCAAACCACATTTGAATTCTAAGATCGCAGTCTGTGTTATAAATTTGATATGCTTGTTCCGTGGCAGACTTAGAAGAGCGCGGTTTACAATGGATTGGACTCCATCATTTTGCTGCTTCAATAAGCATTGAACGTAGTGTATCCAAACCTGAAGAAAAAACCACAACTTTAGTTCGAAACTTTGAATACTAGGGAAATAATATGGCCAACTAAATAAGCTACCTTGCATGAGTTCTTGAACTTTTTGACCATTTTTTCAAGAAGTTCATTTGCCAGCTTTGGCTGAGCAGTCCTTTCATACATGCCAAGCAGAGCTAGATGCAATTTCTTGGGATCACAATACTGCAATGCTCTTTGGAAGGTCTTCTTCACAGATTCCTAATTATTGGCAAGATTAAGTGACCATTGTGATCATTGCACATAACAGATGAACAATTAACAATTTACCTCTGGGGGGTTTCCATATTCATTTTCTAGATTGAAATACGCAATCCACACATTAAGCTTCTCCCCTTCATCTCGTATGTTGATAGTTCTTAAAGCCCTATAAAAGACAATAAATTGCCGCACCTTGTGATGTTAGACATGGAAAACCAAATAGCAATGGTTAGAACATTTTGAACTCATCCAACTTTAAAATAACATTGTTACCCCATATTCCTCAGATAATTATGTTCTCGATATACACTAATCAGTAAGAACTAATCAGCCAGTTGAATAAGATAGATGGTTAGGCACAACTTTAGATATTGGAGGATACATATATAACTGATTGCAAAGATAAATCATCAGAAAGCTTATGTAAATATTGAAATGTTTGCTTCCTTATCAGATTTGGCACTCACATACTGCCTCCAGAACAGCAACTTAAAAAAAACATTGTTACCCCATATTCCTCAGATAATTATGTTCTCAATATACACTAATCAGCCAGTTGGCTAAGATAGATGGTTATGCACAACTTTAGATGTTGGAGCATGCAAATATAACTGATTCCAAAGATAAATCATCAGAAAGTTTATGTAAATATTGAAATGTTTGCCTCCCCATCAGATTTGGCAATCACATGCCGCCTCCAGAACAGCAACACCTTCTTTCAACATGATAGGAGGAATGGCTGGGGTAAAACCTAGTAAGGTATCTTATTAGGTTATTTCTTGATTGAAATATAAGAAATGCTGCATGCAAAGCTAACTCTAAAACCAAAAGGCCAAAACACCAACAGAAACAATTGAAATGTTGCAGTCTGCCCTTGCACCAATAAGAGTCGTTGCAAGGAATACAGCCTGTAACCTGTTGGCTAGGATAAAATATATAATTATTTGCGTATTTGTGCTCTTCAGCCTGTCCGTGAAGGGAAATAGTATGCTCATGGATCTTGTATGAAAAACTTGTATGATACACAGAAACTTCAACGTTTGCTTTTAAAACCAGGCAAGGATCAAACTACTAAGTCCACTTCTAAACAAATCATGGGAATTTCAATACAAAAATTTACTGAACATACCTTTCAGCAATCTCACGTGCCTTATGAACATCTGCAAGAGACAGCATAAAGGCCATGTATTTTATCCACACAAAACTGCTATTGGGCGAGCTCCTCACCAGTTTCTCAAATTCGTCCACAGTCTTTGGTGTATCCTTCTCCAAATACCTCTTCTCAGAAGCAGCAATCTCCATCTCTCTGCAAATAAGGAAAATAATTTATGCAAGAAGTTAATTTCTACTGTCTAGCACTTGATACTTATTACAATGCCATATGACCAAAATAAAGAAAAAGGGGAAAAAACAGACCTTTCTTCCTTTGCCTTTTTCTTCATTCGCTTATCATTCTTTTTTGAAACAACATCAACTACATTGGCAACAGTTCTGCTTAAAGCTTCGTCATTTTCCAATGCCCCTGAGTCATCAAGGGAAACCTGAAGAGGAAGAACTGAAGCCCTTGTTTGTGCTGTTTCAAGAATGACAGTATATCCATTTTCCAGCAAGTCAACAGGGGGATGACCATTAGGAGTCTTGCCACCAACAGCTTCTTCATCATGTACAGTTTTTCCATTAGTGATATCTCTGTCACCTCCAAGATAAGATTTCTTCATTCCAAGTGAAACTCTTTGTTTATCCTCATCAACCTAACAATTGAAGATTGCGTTGCACCCAGGAAGTCAATCACCAAAACACAGTACCTAGCAAAGTAGGAACACTGACAATGGAAAAACTTGCCTTCAAAATCTTTGCAACAACTTTATCACCGGCTTTATAGTAAGTGTCGATGTTGTCAACATGATCATCAGAAAATTCCGAAATATGGCACAATCCAACCTGCACAAAGAAAAAATGTCAAAAGTCTGACCTCAGCATCAGACATTTTGATACAGTGCATACACCATATTGATAAATTTGGTGATTCAGATTTCTGTTTGAACATACCACATTGGTAGGCAAAATCGTAATAAATAGTCCATATGGCTCAATTCGCCTAATCTGACCAGATATAACATCCCCAACATGTAATTTATTAAAAACAGTTACATCAATTATTGACTTCTTAGTCGAAGTATCTGTCCTCAAGGTCACATCAACTCTCTTTGATGAAGCATCAACTGACAAAACCCTACACATATATTTAATAGATCATATGAAAAAATTCTTCTGAGTAAGCTGTAGAAAACATTTAAAGTTACTTACTTCCCACATACAAGTTTTCCAATTGGAAACTCAGCAGCAGGATTCACTACGAACCCATCAGACAGGTTTGACAAGAGGATTCTAGCATCGATCACTCGAGAAAGCATAAGAAAACATCCTTTTGCTGTGACATTCTTGACATAACCCTGCACATCACCCAAAATTGAAGGAGTTGAGGTGGCATAGATCAACAAATCAAGCCAAATTACAAGAAAATCAATTAAATTCTCCTTGCACATACAAAATTTTCAGAAAAAAATACTGAAAATTTAGCAAATGATCCACCAACAATATGGAGCACAACACCCACGAAGGGTGAAGACCTAAAAACATGCATACAGGTTGGTTTGTGCAGTTAAAATCTCAAAGTCAGTATTAACGGTAATTGGCAGAAAGATAACAAAATCCTCCCGATGTATAAATTGTTTTAACTAGAAAGATACTGATAATTTAGAAGATGATAAACCAACAATATGCAGCACAATGCCTTCCATGGATGGAAATTTTTGAAACCATAGCAGAAAAGCTGGTTTATGCAACTGCAATGTTAAACTTGGCATTGACAACAGATACTTAACAGGAAGGATCAGTCAGCAGTCAGTCCGCACTGGTTAGATCATTACATATACTCGTTTGTCCGTTCATAGCAGGGAATAGACATAGTATAGTCATATACCTTAATCAACAAGCATGCAGGTGACACACGGAATAATCAACATCATACACCACCAATTTTTAGCAGCTTACATGCAATTCAACATGTATACGGTATACCATCATCAAGCATAAAAACTAACAAAAAGCAACTCATGTATCACAAAGTTCAGACGATGTAAATGCTCCAATCGATTAAAGCTCAACGAAATATGCCAATTTGAATAGCAAAATAAAGCTTTAGATATCAAATAAAGGCATACCTGCACTTCCATATCAGGCTGAAGATCATCAAATTTTTCAAACCGCTTGTTACAAGAATCCCTACAACCAAAATCTTTTTAAGCATTTACTCTTAACCAGAAAAATAGCAATCACAAAGAAAGATAGCAGGAAAGACAGAAACTCATACTTTGTGATATCAATAAGGTCTTATGGAATAATACATAATAAAATTGGAATTAATGTCTAATCAACATCAAGAATGCAACAGCATACGATATGCCACAAGGCACAGTGAGGTTCACAGTTTCACGAGAACAAATACTAAAAACTTCTATATAATAAAAATGGCATTATCTTATGATAATTTAATGCAAGTCGCAGTTGCCATGTGCACCTTATTCAAAAAGTGATTGATGAGTCAATTCACTTGTGTTGTGAGAAGGATTTTAAGGACACTCAACACACACCCAAAAGAAGAAGAAGAAGAAGAAGATTTTGCTCCACACCATTAAAAAGGTGGGTTCTCCAGCAGCAGTATGAATAAGTTTATAATCTATGTCCCTTTCTCAAAATATTGATTGCTAATTGGAACATGCCCAAAAAAGATACCAAAGGAAACAAACATGAGGTTTTTTAATTAAAAACAAAATATAACACATACTAGCCAGATAATCTGCAAACAATAATATCAAACCAATTACAGAGTAAGAGCGGCCCAATCTGTAGATCAGCCCTGAGCAATATTGGCCACAAAGTTGGCTATAGCCATAGAGAAATGCCATATAGCCATTAATGTGCTTACTATGTACCATTTGCCAATCTATCTTTTATGCTAGCCCAAAGAGAACTTACCAAAGTCTCAAATGGCTCTGTACATCCTAGAGTGAGAGCGCCCAGATCTGTGCGATCAGCCCTGGAGCAATGCTTGAGCTCATTCTACGTGTTGGCTATAGCCACAGAGAAAAGTGCCACATAGCCATAGTTGTTTTATACTCCGAGAAGGATCCAGAAAGCTCAAAAACCCTTAGCTAGCTCGCAAGACACAGCTCACCAGTTAATTACTTAAGGAAGCCCAAGATCCAAGATCATTCAATATGAGAAATGGTGTCATCCAAAAGTAGGCCTCAAAATAGAGCACCCAATTGAGTTATTACCCTGTTCTCAGTTTGTACAAAACAGATCATAATGCTAAGGTGATGCATCTGCTCAAATATGCAATATTAAGATGAGGGATATGTTTTTGATCAAGTCAGATCCCTTCTCTCGTTTTGAGATTTCCCAACCAATACCTGAAATTTCAGATCTGGATGGGGATCTGGAATTTCAAGATTACACCTAACACATTCATCAATACCTGCAATCTCAATCCCTTTTACACAAAGGAAATTCAATGTGTTTATTTCCAAGTTGTACAAGCAGATATATTTCTTGATCTAAAAGCTCAGATTAGTGGAACATATTTAATACACCTACTCTGAATTCTTTACCTACTTCCCGTATCCCTATTGAGCACAGCATGCACCTACTTTACACGTAGCAGGCTACCTTGGGCATCTAATTGCAATTCATAATAAGTAATATACAGTTGCCAAAAACTATAAATTCGCTATATGTTGACATAAAAATCAAAGCACAAAATTTAGAAACAGACTACATAAATTGGTGCAACAAGATGGTAGAAACATCAAGATCAGAGGTATATAGCTTGACCTATATAATTAAATAGGCTACTTATTCTAACAACCAAAGATACAAAAATAATACAAGTGAAACATTGAATAATCAAGATCAGCTCAGATGAAATCATATACACCTTGAGAAGATTATAAAACAACTAGATAACAATCGATAATTAAGAAGATGATTTGAGTAAAAATTACGCACAAATGAAAGAAGTGCCACTTACATAGGTGCTGGAGGAATGTTAGATTCATGTGCCAGTAATGAAGCACGTAATGACAAATCTACATGCACTGGTCCTCCAGAAGAACGGCTTATTTCAAGAACCTTACATTTGACAAATTGACCTTCTTGATAACCAGACAAAGGATGCAGTATCCACATGTCTGCTAGTTCAGTGTAATGAACTTTTCCATGTAAATGTTGCCCAATCTGCACAAGCAGTCCCCCAACAGCAGGCATAACTTTCTTAATTCTACCACCAACAATATCACCTTGAAATATACACTCAGTACCATTTACATCAGAAAGTTTATTTTCTTCACCATCCTCACAGCTTTGGTGATTAAACACTTGATTATAAGCAAATAAAGATTGGCGTAATGTTAATCGCAAAAGCTTTTTCGCTTTATCAACACTTAAAATGCGAGCTTCCACAGCTTGCCCAACACTATACCGTTTCTGCAAATCATTTAGTTCAGTCGGTTCACATGAACTATCAAGAATAAAAAGACGAGCCATCATATTGCGCGATACTGTTATCCAAACCCATTCACTGTCGACTTTAACAACATAACCTCTTACACTGCCGCCAACAGAATATTCTAAATCCTCAGCAATTTGGGCCTGTGTTCCTTCCTTTGTTCCTAAGGAGGCAAAAGAACAATCAAAAACAAGAATAATTGAACTATACAGAAAGCCATTGATATGAAAACAAAGAAGAATGATACATAGTTCATCTTAGTCATTGCTAGTTACTTTATAATTCATACAGGGTAAAAAGACACAATTATGTTACTATAGTTTTGCCTTCTGAAATCAGCAGATCTGAGCATAGACCTTATATCAATTATAGCAACATGTTGTTGAATGAGTGAAAGTTACATGTTTTCCTCAAATATCAAATTACTAGAAAAAGACTAAAAAGATGGATGCATAAACATGAATAAATGCAACATATATGTAAGAGCTATTTATGCATATAGTTAGTTCAAGACAATGATGATTCTATATCCTCCAGGCAGAGAAAAGTATAGCATATGCCAGAAAATTATGATGCTTGGATTTGTTTATAAGAAATCATCACAAATAATAAAAAAATCAACTATAAGGCAACCAATAACCTTCAAAGTCGAAATGGACATGATCCCACAAATCTAGCCTTGGCAGAGATCAGCATAGAATTAAGAAATATCAGATATCCCGAAAATCCAGTTTAACAAATCCCCAAAATACAATACACGATTCACAATCAAATGCATCCCTTATATAGGATAAAGGACACAAGCTTACATTTCCAGATCCATATTTACCAACTTAAATGTATCTGGGATTTAATTGTTTTCAACATATAGATATTTCAACTATCTAGGTGCTTATTCATTTCACCTGAGCAAACTGCTCAGGATTTGCTATATATTGTATATTAGTCATTTGGGCATAGCATTGGGGAGGAAAACAGCTCAGGCATTGAACTTAAGAAAGAATACAAAAGTTATTGACTTAAATTCAAAAAAGAAAACTATTATTCACAGAAGTCCACTTGTAAAACTGTAAATAATGAAAGGCTCATGATGTCTTTATCAGTTAAACATTGACTGGAACAATATTCACTGAGGTTACCAGTGAAGGCTCAAAGAGTTGACAGAGATTTGACTATCCTTCATAATTTGCACATAAATTTGGACTAGATAGATAGTTACATGGTTGATGATGTCATTGCTTTAATAAGAAACATTGGAGAAAATTTGACCAATAACAAGTATGATAACCTAAACATGCTTTCAAAGATTTAATTTCATGTTAAAATTATTAAATTCCTGTTAAAACTAAGGAATGAAAGGAAGTAAAGCATCAAAAACCGAGAAACAAAGAATATTGAAAGAGCAGCTATTAGTCCATAAGAATTCAAGTAAATCAAACAGAACTAAAGCTTCTAAATTATTTCACCTGCAAAGAGTGAAGGTCTGGCAGACAATTCCCAATGACACGTTTTTCCAGATTTTCCCAACAGACGGGTATTTGAAACTATTTGCGCTTTAAGAAGTTCTCCGATTCC
>NC_052485.1:3687496-3701941 GCF_009730915.1 Dioscorea cayenensis subsp. rotundata | reverse complement strand
TTCATTCTGTCAAATGGTTTGACATAAACTAAGAATTCCAATCAATGTTTCGCCTTTTTAATTGCATTGACCGAATCATAACCACTAAAAAAATAAAAATATTAGCATTTCTTTGAAAAACCTTTTGTTATAGCCATTGTTATTTCATTATCCACAATTATTGGTTTTAATTCTTCAGTTATTTTTAAACTTTTTATAATTGGGATTATGTTATAAGTATTTCTGACCATTGGATACATTTAGAGATAGAGAGATTAAACAAAGAACATTGGATGTTATGTAAAGAATGGTAACCATGTTGTGCAGATGGACAGCTTGAACAAATAATTGCTTCTATGATAATGACATATAAACCCATGTATAAATTAATCAAATGATTGCTTCCATGATAAAGACATATGATGGAATATGTCTTCATCAAGCTTTAGAATTGTTAGGCAGTGAAGTTTAAATCACCTAATCACATTAATTATTCTAAAACCAAAAATTCCAAACCTAGCAATAAGGGTTCTCATAAACACATCTCAGTGCTTTATAACACTCACCATAAATGATCCAACATAAGCCTTCCTTTCGTTTTGGTATTTAATTATTTCAAACAAAGCTTGCAACAAAAGGTATGTACTTTTGTTTTGAAATTTATCATCTTCATCAGGTTGTTCTACATAAGTTTGTTTTGTTTTTTAATTTTTTTTATGTTTGTGTGTAAATGATATGGAAAACTAAACCCATCAATTTTTGTTGATGTTGTATGATGAACATAAAAATCAATATATCCTCCATGAAAAAATTAATTATATAGTCCTATGCCTTTAATCTTCTCTACACCCCCACCCCCACCTTTCATATGCCGCTCCATATATTTTTTATTTAATTACATGTTCCAAATATTTTAGAATTTCATGATAAACATATAAATCAATGTATTGCTCATGAAATATATATATATATATATATATATATATATATATGGTTATACGGAGTTAGTCTTCCCCCAACCCCAAAATCTTATATTACCTTCCATATTTTTAATTTGATAACATTTTTCAAACATTTTACATTTTACCCTATTTCATATTGAGAAAATGATGGAATGTTTTATTCTTTTATTAAATTCATGTATATGTAAAAGTTGTGCCATATCTTGGTTGTTAATATATATATATAAATATATACATATTGTTTAAATGAAAATGATAAAGCTAAAGATATGAAGTCATTAACAAATATTTCCTTTGTCTCTAATATTTTGTTTTTAAGGGAACTTACTAAAATTTTATGCCAATACATTTGCATAGCACTAGGGATGCCAAGAGTACATCAACATTCAGAAAAAGTCAATTTATTACCTACAATCAACAAAGTTGTAGCTAAAGTCAATCGAAAGAAACGTATGAAGATCCTTAAAACTAGGAGATCACAATCTAGCACTTATACAAAGCCTATCAGTCCTACTATAACTACTGATAGAGCAAGAACAAGGAATATTGAAACAAACATACTCCATGGCAATGATGAGGTTGAAACTATCAACACACCACGATTAAGTTTTGATGAAGTTCATGAAGCTTCAACAAGCAAAACTTATGGCAATATTCAAAAGATTACAATGGCTACTCAACACAAAAGTAAGTATTATTCTGCTTTTGCACACTAATGCTTTATGTTTGATATTAAAAAATTTTCAATTTGTGATAATTCTTAGATATTTTTTTAGCATCAAAGACAAAACATACACTTGGAAAAATAAACAAAGCTAATAATATTCCTATAGCATAATTGTTTAAATAACACTTTCTCATTCATGTGCATTACCTGTAATTTACTAACACTATTATATTGTTTGTTTTAAAATTTAATACCTGTTTTTTTGTGTTAGTATGATTAATGTTGATTGTATTGTAAAAATAATAATCAATCCACAATTTGTATTTTCCAAAATTCCGCATATATAATTTCAAGACATCTCAAAAACTTATATAAAATGTTCTTTCTCTCTCTCTCTCTCTCTCTCTCTCTCTCTCTCTCTCTCTCTCTCTCTCTCTCTTTCCCAATATGTATATATATAGACAAATAATATCACACCTTTGAAAAACCATTATTAGATAAATGTCGTCACTTTCTAAACGCCTGTCCTAATAACCTCAAGTCATCTGAGAGCTAATATATATTAGTGTGGGATATAGCTCTAACTTCTTTATAATCCACTTTGCACAATTACAGGAACATGTTTTGAACCTTCATATGTCAACGGGCTCACTTATATGTGAATTACATAATGCAACAATGTATATGAAGAAAGAATTGATGTTTAAAACATACTAACCCGAATTTAACATAAAGAAACAAGGTCTTACTTAAAACTGAAAATAACAACCCCATTTTTAAAAGACACTTAACGTAAATCCTTGAAACAAAAGTTCAAAAATTAATGAACAAATTAGAGCTCACAACTCACTTTTCAATTACATCAATTGGTGGAGTTGTTGACAATAGTTAAATCAAACACCGGACCATATGTTTTTTAAATTACGTGTCAAACCATCAACATTAGATCATTAACCTACCAACAATTGAGAAACCAAATTTGCTCAAACTATATGGTAGAGCACATGCAACCAGCTTATAGATTGTCATGTTTCAATACAAGATAAGCAAGGATTAGACAAAGAAATAAAAGTGGATTAACAAATATATTAAATGAATGCACATAGAAATAGTAAAAGTTTTAGATCACCAAAGAGTTACATGAACAATTCTCTCATCGAGAAACCCCAATACTACCAACAACCCATAAATACGCGACATCTGAGAGTATGGAAGAGATATTATTGTGGAAAAATCGGTAACAAGGATTTCAAAGAGAATTAGTGACTTACAATCTCTTTATACCACTTCAATATCCATTATTTCCATAGATTGTTTCCATTTAGACATACCATATATCACCACACTCGCAAAGAAATTAGGAGGTTGTATCTAACAAATGCGAGAATACTTTATGCTTCGCCAGATTCACCAAAGAGACACAGCAGAGACCAACACTTTACTTGGCAGAGGAGGAAGGCTTTTCAACAATTTTACCATAGTAGATTGTTATGCAATAATTGAAGAAAGCAAGATTAAGATACATAAGACATCCACCAAACAACACTAAGAAAGATATGTACAAATCGTTAGAGATGCAATAAATCAAGAAGATGTCGATACAGAAATTCTATTAGTAAACAGTTATACACTGCAAGTTTTATTCCGGGACCAAGATATATGTTCGAGAAATACGATGCAATCAAATTTACGATATTATACACCAAACCTTTTATTACATTCACAGTAACTGCTCGATATAGTATCCAGAGTCTTTCACATAAAATTAAGACATCTCATTGATGATTTAACGAAGAAAAAACATTTTGGCAATGCAAAAGCAGGTAAAAATAATTTTTTCTTACTGCTAATTTGTTCTGTTTTAAATTCCTTTTGATTAATACCTTCTATTACAATGGATTTAACAAGTATGCTAATAACATTTTAAGATCATATAAATCAATATATCACAATTCTTTTGTTTTAAAGATATATATATATATATATATATATATATATATATATATATATATATAATTGTACTACAACGTCATTCATAATCAAATGCTTAAAAAATTTACTCAATCTAACAAATTTAGTTTTTGTTATAATAATATCATTATCTTTTCTTCTTCCTTAATGACAATTATGTAATAGGTTTTTCTTAGTATGGTCGAATTCACAAAATAATAATGCCCTTCATAACTAACTATTACTAACAAATTATTTATGATTTTTGAAAAAACCCATGACTTTTAAATAACTAATGCCAAGTATGCTACAATAGGTTTTAAAACACTTTTATTCTAAACAATGTTTTTTTTTTTGGTTGTTGTGTGAATTTCAAAGCGAGGGTTACCACATGTCCATATGGTTGCAAAGGGAAAATTCATTCATGACTCCAGCTGAGATTGACAGCATAGTGTCAGCTGAACTTCCTAATAAAGTGAATGACACTATAGGTTATGAAGCCGTTACCTCATTTATGCTACATGGCCCTGTAGCGCAAACAAATCTACACCATGCATGGTAGATGGAAAAATTTTATCCTAAGCAATTCAGAACTCAACAACAATGGGACGAAGATGATTCTCAATATCGGAGAAGAGATACATCAATAACAAAGTACAAAAAACATTGAACTAACGCTTTGTTATGCCACATAATGTTGACCTAATAATTACATAATCTCATATCAATGTAGAGATTTGTAACAGAACAAGAGCAGTGAAATATCTTTTCAAATACATAAGTAAAGGTCCTGATAGAGTGAAAGCTGTGTTTGAAACGTCAACGTCAAACAAAGGCGTGTCCAAAACTATCGAGAGTGTAGGCCCTCTATGCAGCATGAAGTTGTTGGAGACTTTTTGAGTTCGATCCACCATAGAGAACAACCACATCCAGCGAGCGACTTCGATACACTTACCGAAGAGCACCAATATTTATTTTAGTGATAAACAAACAATTCCTTGAAGTAACGCAACTACCCCAGGATGTTAAGAAAAACTATAGATTTCTGAGAATGGATGCTTACTAATCAAATTGATGATAGAGGAAAGATGCTTTTATGTACTTGATTTCCCAGCCAATTGCATAGGACGAGACAACATGGCATTTTAGAAAGTGGTAAAAACAATTGGTAGAGATAATTCATGTGCGTCGACATTGGGAGAATTACATTTTTCTAAGATTATTATTAAATGAAATCAAAAGGAGCAAAAACATATGACCGATCTACTGAACAATCGGTAGTCATCGCATCGAGACTTATAGAGAGGCTTGCTTTACTTTTGGTCTATTAGGTGATGACAATGAATGGTCAAATGCTTTGATACAAAAGGCTGCTTTCGATGGAGCAGCCCGGTATTGGGTAGCATGGCTGGTGCGGCCAACTTTTTGTAACAATAATCTTATTTTTGTAAGTAGGGAGACAAAAGCCCTTTTTAGATTGGCATCTCTTAGCGGATGACATGACAATACGAGAACTCGGAAAAACTTTTCATAAAACCCTAATTACTTATAAAATTCCGGATGAATATGAAAATTATTTTATTAAGTAGCTCACCAGAGACATCCTTCACAAACACTCTTCATCACTCCAAGAGAATGATTTGCCCTACTGCCTAATCTGTTAACATACACGCAACATATCTAATCACTTATTTCAGAGAAGAAATGAGTTATAGCACAGCTTCGACTTCAGAAGGATCATTTTATCTATATTAGGTAAAGATTACGTCAAGACGTAATTAATAATTTGCCAGCAAACAGGTCCTAGAAAGCGGTCCATCTCTTGGTGAAGGGTATGTTTTTGTATATGGGCATGGTGAAATTGGGAAAACTTTCGTATGAATACTATACGCCAAAGCAAAATCACGTTTCCGAAGGGAAAGTGTTCTCCTTTCGTAGCATCATGCGAGTATTGCATCTACTAGTATGACCACGGAGGTAGAACAACGCACTCTCGATTTAGGATTCCGGTCAATAATGACGAAATGTTCGCCCTTCTCACATTAATAATAAAACAAACTCCAACTTTACGCATTAATAGAGCAACACTACCCTTATTGTATGGGATGAGCACCCATGATTCATAGACACTGCCTTGAAGCTTTAAACAAAACTTTGCAAGATCTTCACGAATATAAATCTGTATAAACCTTGGAGGCAAATATTCTAGGTGAGATTCACAAACATTACCCGTTATTCAACACGGAACTAGATCAGATATTATTAATGCACGATACTCATTCACACCTATGGAAACACTGTGCACATTATTTGAAACTCTAAACAAATCTCACGACTTCAGCTTCGAAACAACCTTGATGAAGCACAAATACCAACTACTAAGTCTTTCTAGTTGGTTATTAAAATAAGGCGCCCGGTAATAAGGGTTTCCATCGGGTTGGCCGATAGTGATGATAGGGAAGGTGAGGGCCTTGCTAGAAATCCAGCAAAGATTATTAATACAAAGTCCAAGAGACCCAGTGAAGCAATTGTGATGCTAGTATCTATCGACGATTTCATATGAATTGCTACTGGAGATGCAAATTATCTTAGGCAGAGGCTATTATCACAACTTGTACAATGTAGCTGATGACACAATAAAGTGATAGTTGCAGTCAAGAGAATAAAAACACGCTAGAACTTATTTTAAGCTCGAGTTATATCTCAAAATCTTTCGCGATCGTGAAGCTTCGTGAATCAGTATCACATCAATTTGAATTCCTCAATACACTATGAAGTTTACGGGAATGCGAGACCACGAGACTAACTTTAGTAGGTTTGTGATCCTTTATGTTAATTAGAAAGTATAAAGCCAAAACAGAGGACTGTAATGGAACTAGATTAATGGTAACACAACTTTGTCCAAATATTATAGAAGCAAAAGATAGTTTTAGGGTTCTAATATAGGTGAAAAAGTTTACAATCTAATCATTATGTCTATGCAAAAATAAATGGCCTTTCATAATGTGTAGAAAACAATTCTATTAGACTTTCATATGCAACGACTATAAACAAAAGTCAAGGACAAACACTAGACTTAGTAGGTCTATATTCTACTAAGACCTGTCTTCTCACATGGACAACTCTAGTTAATTTGTCAAGAGTTACATCATCGGAGGGATTAAAAATTTTGATTCTGACAATAATGGCAAATATATAAACAAGACTACTTCGATAAAATCTGAGGATAACCTCAAGAAAATAGTTACAAGACTTCTCTCCTATTTTAACATAACAAAAATAATGATCATTAAAAATTTGAGAAAACAAATACTACACAAAGGAAAAAAAAAAATTGACAAAAATAGATAAAGAGAACGAAAAAAAATATACTTAAATAATGAAAAAAAACATTGTAACAAACTAGAAAAGAAAGATTGTCACAATTCCAAACTCCTAATCTAAGTTGTTATAAATGGATGTAGATATAAATATATATATATATATATATATATAAAGAAAATAACACATAATAATTTATATGTATGTATTGATGGAAATAACATGACTATAAATGAATAACCCCAACATAAAAGCAAAAATAGTTTGCTAGCTAATGGTTTCGCTTAATATAAAAGACACACAAACATTTGTTATATATATATATATATATAATATTTATCTTATATTTGTATGAGCTATATATGAAAATTTAATAGAAATATATAGAGAATAAAATCTTAAAAAGAAGAAGAGTAAGAGTTGAAAGAGAGAGAAATAGAGAAGGAAAGAGATATAATAATGATAGCCAGGATGGAGGCGAGAGAGGCGCGAATTAAAGGCGACATTGGAATGATTATTTCTACCATTGTTCGATTAACAGTACTCTCTCTTACGTACATCCTCTCCATCATATCATACGTCTCTTCGCCAATACCGTCGCCAGTTTATATACGTGCGTTTTCAAAACAAAAGGCATATAATATATATATATGTTAATTATATCCCCAAAACCACTATTCCTCAAGAGTTTGTCTTTTATTAGACGTTGAGCTCCCCAATGATTGAGTGTTTTATCACTAACATCCTTCCCAATTCCCCATCAATGAGCCCGATTAGCAATATAATAATAGGAACACTTGCAGAAGTGAGGTATACCCGGCATTAATAAAATACATATAAGATAAAAACACAATACTCTTCTTTTTAAGAAAATCTTACTGTTCTTTTTAAATTTTATCAATAGTACAATGTACATCCCATATGTGTTGTGGGGAAAAGAAACAAAAAGTAAAAGAAACAAATCCACTATTCTTCTAAGAAAATCGGCAAAATATAATGAATATCTTTGACTTACGGGCACCATGAATATTAAAAATAACTAAATACAAACAACACTAGAGACAATTGTCTCTATGTCAATTGTATTGCCAATCTAATGTTACCCTGTACTAATAATTTTGATTATTGGCCATACATATATTAAAAATGTTCACAACATATTTTGAAAAATTATATATATATATATATACATATATACAAAATACCCTCATCAAACCCTAACAATAATAAGTTACAAAATTCACTATTTTGAAACTGCTCTTGCTGGCATAAAAACTATGCACGTCCAGATCATATCTAATATCCACTCTAACTAATTTGCGCTACAACTATAAAAGGTTGTCAAAACTCCCGACGTCTAACCCTTGAGTCTCCAATACACAAATTTTACTTTACGAAAATACTAAATGTATGATCACGTCGTAATACCAATCAGCCACAAACCTAACAATTTATAATATGTATATATATAATTATGTCAATAACAAGCCGGGCAAGACCCATGTGCACCTTAACTATAGCAAACAATTATAGAGGAATCTATGCACAGCCAGAACCACAACAATTGAAGGAAATCAAATGTAAAAACAAAATGACTCTCCTTTTAAAAGAAATCTCAAAGAACATGATGAATATCTTTGACAAATCAGAGTACCTTATCATTGAATGAGTCATTTTAATATTGTACTTATTATTATATAATATAATATAAGGATGATATACTTTTCTTATGGTATACTTTGTGCTCTATGATATATAGTATATTTAGAATATATGTATAGCAAACATATTTACAATTATATAAGATAAGCAGGATAGTAACAAAACAAGATAAAAGGTAGTTCAATTTCTTTTTCCCAATATATATTATATATATATATAGTTATTTGTTATTCATTGTTTTCCTTTAAAGATTATATATATAGATATTGTTTAAAAATTCACCTCAAAAACAAGATAACAATGGGTGTAATGGTTTGGTTTATGTTTTAAATAATAAAGGTAATATATATATTGTTTTTATCCTCTTAATATATATATTACCGTATATAATAATAAATATATAATAGCTTTTGGGCGGGGATTGGAGTCAATTTGTTAATCATCGGGATCTAAAATGTGACTAATTTACATACATCTACACATCTAACATTTTGTCTACAAGCGCCATTCTTCAATTGATCTCAATTCACATATATTTTTACAAAAATCTTACAAAATACTAAATTGATGACTCACCAACAATAATTCAACCACAACACAGTGCATATATATATATATATGTGTGTGTGTGTGTGTGTGTGTGTGTGTGTGTGTGTATGTGTGTGTGTAAAAAAACCTTACAAAATACTAAATTGATGACTTCCAACAATAATTCAACCAAGAAAAACAACACAATTGCATATATATATATATATATAAATAAATAAATATTTTTACATTCAATTTATATTGATTTGAAGTCATTTATAAACAAACTATAATGCAACACCAATTTGTCATATTCAAATATTTATTAAAAATTACATAAAAACTTGCAAATTAGTAAAATTATTTTTGGTAGATCAATCAGCATGCTTCCCAACAGTAAAGAAGTAGACAAGAAAATAACAACATATTGATTTATTTATTAATAAAAAGTGTTAAAAATATAAAAACAAATCTACTCTTCTTTTTAAGAAAATCCGCAAAGAAGAAGATCTAAAGGATCAACATATATAAAGTTGATCCCCTTAATTCCCTTCCATGTCATTTGGAGTATTTGATTGGATGAGGGGAATTTAATATTCTTTTGTTGTGATTGAACCTATTTCCCCATTAAACCTTCTATTTTTAAATGATAATAAATAAAATTAATTCATAATCCAAGAACGACCTTAGATGACAAATATAAGGGACGTCTATAGTCGAAAACGTCAGTATGACATCCCAATAACACCTATACTACTTTACAGAACCCTAATTCAATTCTTTCTCCAATATATATATATATATATAATTCAATTCAACTATCTATATAGAGATAGGATACTAAACAATCTTGCAACAATTAACATTGCACATCTATGGACATGCTTGACTTACAATGCATCATCTTACTCCGTCATCGAGAGAAGGCGATGTAGACATCGGGACGGGAGTACTTAGAATACTGAAAGAGACCATCGACGTTATGCGGTGGAGATTAGAAACCCTTCTACTAAAAAGACATTGGTTAGGCACATTTGACTACACGAAGAAAGCGGCGATGGCTTATGACATGTCTTCAATCACCTTTAGAGGTATCGAGAAAGCTCAGACTAATTTTTGGTATAAGTTTCTCACTATGTCTTCTCCATCTCCTCCATCACCGCCACCATCACCTCTTTCTTGGAAAAAGGAGAAGAAATATTGTTACGAAGATAACTTGGAGATTAATGATGATCATGATCATTTTGGTTGATAGAGATGATGATTGGATCAATATTACCACCATTTTTGCGAGTTTTTGTCAATCGAATGCATTACCTTCGTCTTTAATCTCGTAATGAGCAAGTTATTCATCATTTCTAATGATGTATTGCAAGATGAAAGCTTTGCTATAAAGAAGAACAAAATAATTAAAAGAGTTTTGTTATAAATGAAATGAGTTTTTAATAGAATATAGTTTGATCATCAAAACCTCCGTGATAGTCATTAATATATATATATATATATATATATATATATATATATATATATATATATATATATATATATATAAATACAAGTACCATTAATTCTCAAATGGTTTTATTAAGTAGCATATTCTTTATATATGATAAGTAATTAATACAAGAAGTTGACAATCAAAACACTTTTTATCATGTGGGCCCCACTCTTATTCCTCTATCTGGCCATAGAAACAAATATAGGCCAGATTAACCTCACCTATCATTTTATAATATTCAATTATTTATCTAAATAATTTGTGAACAAATTACAAAAAACAAATATCAAAAAGCATTAAATTTCCCCAAACACTTTAATAATCTGGGCCACGCATGTAATTAATATATTAGTAACATAATCTTGAAAACAATTTAAATGGAACTTTTCAAAAAATAACATTGTTAAAAATAAAAATGTTAAAAAAGAATTGAACATTAGTACATGTCATTCCACTTCCCATTTTTCTGTTTGCTTTAAAAATCTATTTTCAATCAAAAGATTGCAAAAGTCGAAAGGTTCAAGTTCAGCGAGGCAAAGCGCCAATCCGGTTTAGTCATATAACTTGAACGAGGTTCTAATAGAACCAGCTTTGAGCGGAGGACAGGCAAGCGGATTCGATCAAAGCCGGGTTTGTTAACAAACACCTGTGACTTTGGAATCTTACTCTATTTTTGTGTGGTTTCTTGGCGGTGAAACTCAAGAGAAAGCAGTGGCGAAATCTTCTTCTTTTTAAAAATAATTTTTAAAGTTATGCAAATATTGAGGTTAGTGTTTTATCTATTTTCTCGATGATAATAATATCAATAATAATGTATATACAGAGTTACATAGCACACTGAGCATAATTCCCGAAAATTGCAATTGAAAATTAAAACATGACATTGATGCATGACCCACATTTTTGATATTTACTGATACTAATGTTAATAATTTTAATGTATATGAATCTAATGGCATGCAAGCATATATTGTTAAACCAGCCGATTGGATAGGTTGAACAACGAACCGGGTTGACCAACGGTTCGTCAGCTAATCAGTTTTCAAATCTTTTGGTAAAAGTTCCCAGTGATTTAGCAGTTAGCACAAAGGCTTAATAAAACTCATTCTAAATATCAATACATGTTTAGTCTTACTTAAGTGTCAAAATACGCATTTGGTAAATTTATAGATAAAGAAAATATGTACTTTTTAAATTAATTACAATAGGATGAAATAAAGTATGCGTCAGTATTTTTCAAAGCTTAATATAATCACTATTATATTTTATTAAAATGAGAACTTTTCCCCCTTTAAAGATTATATATATAATATATATAGAGATATTGTTAAAAAAAATTTAAAAAAAAACATTGAAAAACAAGATAACAAATGTGTAACTGATTGATTTATCCATATATATATATATTGGTATGTTTAAATTTTTTTAAAAATAGAGATAATATAAATATTGTTTCTTTTTTTATCTGTTAATATATATTAAATTTTTAAAAAATAAAGATAATATAAATATTGTTTCTGTTTTTACCTCATCATATATATATTACATATATAATAATAAGATTGGATTTGGTTTTTCAATATATATATATATCATGTTTAAGGCAAAAAATTCCATGGGTTTTATCCAAAAGCAAAAAAAAAAAAATCCATGAGTAATCAACTCCAACGAATGTAGACAAAATTTTCATCACAATTATTTTACAATATTTTATTATTTATCTAAATAATTATTAATTATAAAAATCAACAAAGAGCCGTAGACTTCAGCCACCACCACCGTAGGCCACCAGCTTTTTCCCACTCTTTGGCCCATTTAATAGTTCCCAGCACCCAACTAACCTATCAGGACCCACGACGTTGACAATTCCAACCCAATTCCACTCTTGCTAAAAAAGAGATCATCTCTCTCTCTCTCTCTCTCTCTCTCTCTCTTTCTCTCCTTCTCTCCACCCTGGTGGTCAAGCTTTTCTAAGGCATTAGTGCGGTTGCCGAGGGACTGAAGCCATCGCCGGCGCCGTTTGGGTTGCTGGATCCGCAGGCCATGGTGACAATGCAGGAGGAAAGATCGGCCTTGGGCGATGTCCCCCGGGCTTGAAGAGCAGCAGCGCGGCGTCTCACTCGAATTTACAAATAGGGGTGCTCTGGAGGAAACCTAGTGAGAGAGAAGCGCCGGTATCTATGAGGGTATAGGGCTGGAACACGGGGGAGATGGAAGTCGACGTGAATCGCTTTGCTTATGACTTTGGTGAGCGTCGCGATGTGTGGTTGTTTATCTCTATATTATTTATCTACCCAAGCTGTAGGTAATTCTTCTAGAATAATTCTATCATTCCTCAATGCTGTTTCAGAATAGGTTCAACATATACCTAGAAGCTAATGGCTATTTAAGATAATGAATGAAAGATACACAAGCATATTTATCCTCAAGCCTTATCAGTAACAAACAATAATTGCTCAATCATGAAGCTAATTAATAATTTACTAAAAAAAACATTTGGTGATAATCTTCTATAAATAAGCATTCTCAATGTTAGAACTGGTTATTATTGAATGCTCTTAATTACAAGCTTGGTCTTAGTATTGCTTTGAGGTTTGCAACTATTTATTATTATTGGCCTTTAGCTTTAATTGTTTGATATCTGCTGATGTTTCATAAAGTTGCAATTGTTCTATGTATACACAAATATGAATTGAAATCATTTCTCTGGCTATAACCTACATGATGATGTCCATGAGTTGTGTTTATCTACCTAATGTTTTTTGTTATATACATCACTTCTTTGTTTTTGCATTCCAAGGTCTTTGCATGTTTTACATTTATTTATGTTATTTGTTATATACATAATATTATTATTATGTAATATATAATATGATGTTTTTCCATTCAAATTGTGCTCAGTTTTTCCCCTAAGTTTATACTAAGTTGATTTATCCTTTAATGAATAGTTCCAGTTTTTTTTTAATCATATAATTTGTAAAATACAAATAAGACGAAAAAAACTGAAAGATATTGTAACAAAAAAATAATTAAACCCAATTAAAAAATTCAACAAGAATAAGTATAAACAAAATAAAATAGAAGAACACATGCTTTTTCATCTAAATGTATGTAAATATTTGACAAAATGACATCCAATAATCAAATCTTACGAAATTTATCCAAATGTGAAACTACTTACAATAGTTATATATAAACATACTAATTATATCCACGAATGTACCCATGTAAACTTAATCTTATTTTTAATTAATAATGAAAAATCTATTGAAAAATTATTACATGATTTGGTTTTTAAAATGTAAACTTAATCTTATTTTAATTAATAATGAAAAATCTATTGAAAAATTATTACATGATTTGATTTTAAACATTGTTTGTTTCATTTGAAATTGTTTATTTCAATAACTAATAATCTATTTTTCAATTTTAAATTGATTTGTTTTGTAAAACATTTTTTTAATTTGTATTAGTTTAATTATTATTATTATTTTTGATTTGACCATTTATAAAAAATTCCATCTGTTGCTATTATCTTATATATTTTTAAAAAATACAAATAATAATTGAAAAAATATAGAGATTACAAAAACATACAAATTTTACAAATCAATAAGAATAAAAATTATGATTGTTAAGATATTATTTGTAGGTTTTTTATTTTCTTATTATCAAAATGTTTATATATATGTAAACATTCCTGCCAAAATAGATTTACTTTATTTAAAATGCACTATGTTGGCTTATATAGAATTAGCTTATGAAGTCTTATCCAATATACTAAATAGCTCATATATTTACTTTATTGAGATAAATATATATATATTCTATGTTTTTTTAAAATCAATTTATTGATGGAAACTTTTATCTGTTTTTCA
>NC_052485.1:3579726-3686496 GCF_009730915.1 Dioscorea cayenensis subsp. rotundata | reverse complement strand
GGAAGTTACGTGCATTGCTGGAAATCAAATTTTACTATGCATCATAACAATTACCTACAGTACTCATTACTAAGCTTAATAGTAAATACCCAAACATGGATATATATCCCTATTAGCAATCAATCCCATGCCAATAGTGCCCAACCCCATCCATAGGCGGTGATCTAGAGGGGGGCAAGTGTGTGCCCAAGCACCCTTACATTGTATATATATATATATATAATTATTAAAATATTAATAAATATAATTTAAAGATATATTTTACTTAAAATTTTTTAAACTCAACCCACAAAATAAAATAATTAAAAAAAACAATAAGATTATTATATTAATAAAATTGATATTTGGTGATAATAATAAATATTATGGCTAACCAAACCACGGATCTTTAAATATTTTTGTTTTGTAAATTTCATATTTAGATGTATACTATTGAACTATGGGTTACATGGCACTTAATTTTAGAAGATGACACACAAAATAGTATAATACAATAAAAATAAAATAGAAACTGATATTATGGTATCATTCTAATAAAATCAACGTGATTTGAGTTTTCTCTTTTGCCTAACTTCCCGGCTTTCGAAAGATATTTTATCTTTCACAGTCAGGGACTTATTATGTCTCGGGTTTCAATATACCTAATCGACTCGTTTAATTCTTGGTGTGATTATTTGTGTTGTCTAAAATATATATACTTTATTAAATAATTATTGATCTCGTAGTGAAATATTTGTTTGTCTTTGTTATGAAAATTGTTGTAAAAATTGTTAACATTTGTTGTGATTAACTGCCATAAAATTGATTATTTGTATATTATTTGTTAAATAATTGTTGTATGAAATGAATTTAGATTGTGAATTTGAAGTAAATTATTTTTTAATTGTATTATTTGCAAATTTAGTGCTCAATTGATAGGTGAGTTATTTGTTAATTATATAGATATGATAGGTTTTTTATACATAAACCAAAACTTTTTAGATGGATGTATATTTTATTTTTGAATTATTGATTATTATTATCTCAATTTTGAATTAATAAAATTATTTAATATTCATAAATTTTTAAATTTTAATTTAGCACCCCTAAATTTTGTTTCAGTTTTGCTTTGCCTCATCCAAACACAATTTAATATATATATATATATATATATATATATATATATATATATATATATATATATATATATATATATATATATATATATATATATATATATATATAGATTATAAGGTACAGTTGTAAGGAACCTATAATTAATTCTGTGGCTGAGGAAATGTTCTTTCAATTAATTAATACCAGGCTGATTTGGTTTATTTCATATGTATGCACACCTTTAGCCGTCCAAAGTTTCTAAAAAGAAGTGATAAAATGCTACAATTGATATATATGTTAGAAGTCCTAGGCTTGTGGCCAAGGGTGAGGAGATTCAAACCTTAAATTAATCTGCATGTGACTAAAGTGCATGCTTGAAACTAGAGTTACCAGGGTCTGACAAAGATGAGAACCAATGTTTTTAAAATCGACCGGTCAGCCGAACTGGCCCCTGGGCATTCGGCCACGGGTCACGGTCTCTAATCGGATGACTCTCATTTTGGACCGATGACACTGTATAAATAAATAACTATCTTGTTATTATATATATATAATATATATATATATATTATATATATATAATAACAAATTTATCATATTTTAATCATAATTATCTAAATATTTATTTTAATATCATTATGATTTTATCAAATTGCTGAAGATCCAAAATGATTAATCCATATAAAGAAAATACAACTCCCTAAACCTTTTATTTCTTAACGACAATTATGAATATGATGATAGCTAGTTAACCTTTATTTCAATCATTAATCATAAAATTCACGATGAGCAATTTACATAAATTAAACCACTTAGTTAATTACTTAATTATGTGAGGGATGCACAGCAAAAATTCCAAACAAAATTAGAACTGCTATGGCTTAATTTCAATTTGCTGATCACTACACACACAAAAGAAAAGTATAAAATAAAATAAAGCCCCAAAATAATCTATAAATTTTAAACAATTTATAAAGTTTCTTTTTTTGTTTATTTCTCATACCTCCAAACTCCAAAAATCTAATCCAAAACAACATTTTGACAAATCAAGACCCAAAGAGTGATCATGGAAATCAAGAAAGTTCAATTCACGCCCGTGTTCTTCTTTACAAAAACAAAACAAAACAAAACAAAAACAAAATAAAACAAAATTGAAAACCGTTCCATCCGATTTTGTCCGACCTACGGTTTAATGGCCATTGTATTTCAATTTGTCAAATAATAAGGATAGACTGAAACCCAGACCAGGCTAAGGTCGGTTTTGCTTTTTTCTCATTCACCTACTGGCCCGGCTTTAAAACATTAATGTAACAATTACTGTATACGGAAATATAAAAGAAGGTTACGTGAAGTTTTATTTTTAGTGCTATCAAAAGAAGGCTCCATCAAGGAAATGCGCAAGTTATTCAAGAAAAATTTACGTCTCATGTCAGAGATGGTAATTTGGCTGAAGTATTGAATATGCTAATAAAGAAGATCTCTTTAATTAATGATCAAGTGTATATAAACCATAAGTACCTTTTGTTGATTTGGTACAACGCTTGCAAACTAAAAAATTTCTTGGTCAATCATAACTGTCTCTTGAACGCACACATATGATGGGACTTCCATAAAGTGAGTACTAATATTCCATGGTGAATGGACAAATTTCATGAGGCAATGCCGATTCAAGTGAAGTGAAGAAATTCAATAGAGATGAAGAGGGAAAGTAAATGTTGATAGTTGATTGGAGTGAGTAGCACTGTTGTTGAATGTGTGCAGGTTTGTGTCTAGGGTTTTGGTTTCTAGAGAAGTGTTGTTTGAGTTTGCCTTTCCTTGGATGAAAATGGATCTAGTAGGTGTGATAGGAAAGGATAGAAAAGGTAATTTCCTACATTTGAAATACCAGTTTGTCTTCGTTGGAGTTAAAGTGTGTGGAGAAAGGAATGGCTGAGATTCCAGATCAATTTGACTTTGTTCAAGTTCAAGGCACATAGGAGATTGTGTTTCTAGCAACGGTCAAGATCGCACTTACCAGATGGATGAACATAGTTCGAGGCAAACTTGTTAAGCGGTTGGGTTAACCATGGCTCACCACGGTGTTGGACAATTTTACAGATGGTTTTGTTTTTGGTCACCAAAAGCTATGTAGAAATATAAAAGTCTTGTATTGAGTTAGTTTTATGATGGGTTTTTTCTATTTTGCTTAGTATCTCTTCCTTGTTTTAATTTTATCCTGTTTGATGGAAGTATTAGATGCTTGAAGTTCTATAACAAAGTTGTTTCTCATGTAATATAATATCTTATATAGTGCTTGAAGAAAATGTAGGAGCCGTGGTCTATGTGGTTTGATAGAGAACTGTTTGATGGCTCTATGGTTGCAGTAACTTGAGGGTTTTCTAAATTGTTGTTAAGCATTCGTGGGGTTATTTTAGCAGAAGAGATGGCTTCCAAGTTCCCTCCAATTTACACCAGAGATTTCTCATCTACTGCCAAAGTGTTCAGATTTAGAAGGTTTCTAAACATTGGAGCTATAGAATAAAGACTTTTTTATCACAAGGATTTCAGGAACATTGTTGAGAAAGGTATAAGCAAAAGAGGATGCAAAGGAGTAGGATTTGGAGAATGATGCCAAAGCCTTTATTTTTACTGCAGCAGGTCGTGGATGGAAAATGCAAATTCCTTCATAGGATCGTTCGAGTTTTGACTCTGCAAAGAAGGAAGCATAGGGACTCACATTAAGAATGAGAACTGGAAGGTACTTCTGGTTGATGATTTCGTGTGAGGCAAAACAAGACATTGAGACATAGTGTTTGATTTATTGCAGATGAAGTGGAAGCAAAAGTTACAGTTTCACCAACACTATATTACGAGGGTGTCATGGCGGGTGGTTAATCAAAATTCAGTAGGGGAATGGGAAGCGGAGCTTGAAGGAGGCGAAGTGGCGTCGAAGGTGATGAGAAGTTTGATTCTCAAGGTTTGTACATGCTGTTAGCATCAAGAAGAAGCTGACAGTGTCTACAGTGAATCTTTAGAAGGAGTTGAGTGGATCTTGCAAGTGGGATGTTGAAGCTACAGATTCGTCTCAATTCTCCGAGAAGCAGCTGAAGATGGAAAGTTTTTGTGATGGGAGGCGACAAGTGGTGGCAGTAAATTCTTTATGGAGAGGAAGTTATAGTAGTGAATTATAGGAGTGTGAGAAGAGGAAGTGAAAGTCCAAGAGGTGCTGGGTTATGGCAGCCATGAGATCAGGTGGTGATGATAGACAATTTCCAAATCAAAGACACAACAGTTTCGAGGAGAATTCATGGCAGTAGCAAGGGAAGAGGAAATCAAAGACCCTTTTGGTAGGTTTTAGAAGTAGAGGACAGAGGCACCCAGATGGGCGAGAGTTGGTAGAAGCAATTTTCAGAATATGCAATGTTTCAGTATGTAAAAGATTTGGGCATTTGGTACTAGCATTGTTGGTCCTGTGGATAGAAGATTTGATGATGGGGCAAGTCTTCAGGTAATCGAATTTTCTAGAATTCTCAGTAACTCAAAGTTCAGTGTGTAGTTAGTAGTACTCCTTGTTTATGGTCTGACGAAATGGAGTCGTGGCCCTTCTGCTTTGATTTTGTGACAGTTGGAACATCAAGTCATATGACAGGAAATAGAGGATTTGTTTTATCAGTTGATGAAAAGTGTGTGCAGTAAAGTTGGGACTTGGGGACGTATCTGTGGAAACTTTGATGTGCTAGGCAAAGGATCTATGGCAGTCAATGTGCAAGGAGAAGGAATTAAGTTAATTCAAGAAGTAAAGTATGTTCCAAAACTAGCACATAATTTGTTGAGTGTGGGACAATTGATAGCAGGTGGTTATAATGTGAATTTCAGTAGTACTGGGTGTAGTATAGAGCATGCAAACGGGAGAGAGCAGATATGCTGTTTGTTCAGAGAAATGAAAATAATCTATTTCCGGTAGTGTTTTCTGAGTATGAACAGATCAATGTAGCAATGTCAGTTGAAAGTTTATCTTCTTTGTGGCATAGAAGGTATGGGCATCTGAATTTTCAGGGTTTACAAGTATTACATGAGAAGAATATGGTGGTTGGTCTACCGAATGTGAAGAAATTACAACATTGTGAAGCTTGTATTTTTGGAAAAATGGCAAGGTTGCCTTTCTCATCAGGTAAATCATGGAGAGCAAAACAGAAATTGCAATTGGTTCATGGAGATGTTTGTGGACCAATGCAAACTGGGTCTCATGGTGGAAACAGGTATTTTCTCTTGTTTGTTGATGATTACACTCGTATGAGTTGGGTTTATGTGATTAAATACAAGCATGAAGTGTTTCAATGTTTCCAAAATTTCTTGGCTTTTGTTGAGAGGCAATCAGGATACAAACTTCGAGTTCTAAGGACAGATAGAGGGGGCGAATTTTTGTCTAGAGAATTCAGTTTGTTTTGTACAAAGTTGGGAATCAAACATGAATTGACTGCACCTTACTCTCCCCAACAAAATGGGGTGGCCGAAAGGAAAAACAGAACATTAATAGAGAAAGCAAAAATCATGTTGAGTGTTAGCAAATTACCAAATGTTTTCTGGGCAGAAGCAGTCTTAACAGCTGCATACATATCTAATTTATCACCAACTTATGCAGTGGCTTATAAAACCCCACATGAAGCTTGGTTTGGGACTAAACCAATTGTGAATCATTTAAGGGTATTTGGGATGTAGTGTATACACTCAAATACCTGCTCAAAAACTCTTGAAGCTTGATAAAAAGGCAGAAAAAGGAGTATTTGTGGGGTATAGTCAGGAGGCCAAGGCTTACAGAATTTATATTCCTACTTCTAGGAAAATTGTTATCAGTAGAGATGTACAATTTGTTGAAAATAAAGTATGGAATTGGGAAGAAAAGTCAGTACCAGAGAAAAGAGTTGTGTTGCAGGAAATCAGAACTATCAATACTGGAGTTGTGAATGATTCAGGTGTTGATGAACAGCATACTGTGTCAGTGACTGAGCATGTTAGAGGAGAGACTATTAGTAAAGCAGTATCTCCAAGAAGACAAACAACACAAAGTCAGGAAAGTGAAGCTACTGTGGATGAACACACCAATTCGAGAAAGTCGTGAACATTGAGAGAAATTCTATGAGCGATTTGCTCATTTTGTATTGGCGAGTAGCTGCATCCATGCAGCTTTTGATGAAGCTACAACAAGCATGAAGAGTGGAGAAAAGGCTATAGGCGAGAGGAAATATGTGCAATTGAGAAGAATAAAACCTGGGAATTGAGTGAATTACCCTTTGGAAAAAAATTAATTGGTGTCAAGTGGGTGTTTAGAACAAAATATAAACCTAATGGTGAAATATCCAAGTTCAAGGCAAGGTTGGTGGCTAAGGGATATGCACAACAGTATGGCGTGGATTATGAAGAAATTTTTGCTCCGGTTGCTAGAATGGAAACAGTGAGAGTATTGTTTGCTTTAGCTGCACAGAATAACTGGCCAGTGTTTCAATTAGATGTGAAGTCGGCGTTTTTGAATGGAACTGTGAAGGAAGAAGTCTATGTTGCTCAGCCTCAAGGTTTTGAAGTTGCTGGAAAGGAACACATGGTTTACAGATTACATAAAGCACTGTATGGGTTAAAACAAGCTCCAAGAGCTTGGTATGAAAAACTGGATGGTTTCTTGCAAACACAAGGTTTTTATAGAAGTTATACAGAACACACATTATATAGAAAACTTGGCAGAGATGGAGATGTTTTGCTAGTTTGTATCTATGTAGATGATGTGATCTATATGAGTTCTTCTTTATCTTTGATGATGGAGTTCAGAGATACTATGAAGAGGACCTTTGATATGAGTGATTTAGGAATTGTATCCTATTTCCTGGGTTTAGAGGTGAAGCAAACTGAAACTGGGCTGCAGATATCACAGAAAAAGTATGTTACAGATTTGTTAAAAGAGTACAATATACTGCATTGTAAACCAGCAAATGTTCCTTTACTTCCAAGTGCACAACAACAATTATATGAAGATGCAGAGGGAGTCGATGTGACCATGTACAGAAAATTAATTGGAAAGCTGATATATGTTACTCAATCAAGGCCAGATATTGCTTTTGTTATCATCTTGTTATCTAGATTCATGCATAAGCCTACCAAAATTCATCAAGGAGCTGCAAAGCATGTCTTAAGGTACTTAGCAGGTACAATTCAGTTTGGGATTTTGTATCAAAGGGTTGATACTTATGATGTACAGGGATTTTCAGATAGTGATTGGGGGTCTAATCTTGTGGACAGAAAAAGCACAACAGGTGTTGTGTTTAATATAGGTTCAGGTGTTGTGACTTGGTTATCAAAAAAACAAGATATAGTAGCACTTTCTTCTACTGAAGCTGAGTATATAGCTTTGAGTGCTGCTTGTTGTCAAGGAATTTGGTTGAAGAGAATTCTTGAAGATTGTGGTGTGAAGGTTGAAACACCAATTACAATCAATTGTGACAATAAATCCTGTATTGCAGTGGCCAGAAATCCAGTATTACATGGAAGAACCAAGCACATAGATATCAAGTTTCATTTTATTAGAGATCTAGTAACAGAAAATGTGGTGACTTTACAGTATTGTACATCAATTGATCAAATAGCAGATGTGATGACCAAGTGCTTGAATGTGCAACAATTTGTGAAATTCAGAGAGCAACTGGGAGTTTGCATTCTTCAATCAAGGGGGAGATGTTGATAGTTGATTGAAGAAGTGAATGAAGTGTTGTAGAAAAGACTGCTGTTGAATGTGTGTAGGTTTGTGATCAGAGTTTTTTGGTTTTCTGGACAAGTGTTTTGAGTTTCTGTTTTTCTGCTGAATTGTTTCAGTATGTGTGGTGGAAAGGGTAGAAAGGTAATATCCTGTATTTAAAATACCGGTTTGTTTGTTGGAATTAAAGAGGGAGAGATATGAATGGCTGAGATTCACAGATCAATTGATTTCGTTCAAGTTCAAGGCACACAAAGATTGTGATTTTTAGCAACGGTCAAGATTGCATCATCAGATGGATGAACATAAGTTCGAGGCAAACTTGTTAAGCGGTTGGGTTAACTTTGGTTCACCACGTGTTAGGATGACTCATCAAGTCGGTTTTGTTTTGGTCACCAAAGTTCCTTGTATTTAGTTAGTTTAAGAGATATGTTTTTCAGTTTTTGTTGATATCTCTTTCCTTGTTTGAATTATCTTGTTTGATGGAAGTGTTCTTGATGCCTGAGTTCTATAACAAAGTTTCTCCTTATGTAATCTAGTATCTATATAGTGCTCAACACTCACTACAATATATATATTTATTTATTTGACTGATTGCAAGATTAGCATCACTAAAAAATAAAAAAATAAAAATAAAAAAAGAAATCCATGACTATCGGAAATGGGAAATCGATGCTGGAGGTGGCGACGCAAGTCTGGACGATGGTCTTGAAGTACCTCGTGACCGTCCTCCGAGCTCCAAAAACAAACCCAAACCCCCACTCGTCATCACCCCCGACACCTCTCGCCGCCATGTGCACCCACATCCTCGAGATCTCCAATAGCCAAGACATCGTTGATGCCATCTTCTCCTTCGTCAAGTCTTTGCGTCCTCACCGGCTCTGACTCCGTCTCCAATGTCACCCTTCGCCAACCGATGCAAACCCCTGCCACTACTATTGCCTCTGTGGAAGGTTCAAGATCCTATCTCTTTCTAATCCCATCCTTCTGTCGTCGCTGTCGACGATGCAGTGCAGTGTCTCAGTCTTGTTGGTTGGACCTCAAGGTCAGGTCATCGATGAAATGGTCGGCCCTTTGCTTACTTCTCGCACGGTGGTTGTCATCACCGCCAGCTTTGAAAACCCGACTTTCAACGGTCTCCTTGAAGACAACAATAACGACGGCGATTAGAACACCACCCCCGTCAATGTTTTTCCTAACAGTGAAGACTATGAAGCTGATGGTGCTGATATTGGTTTAATTGCATAGAATTAGGAAAGTAGTTAGGGAAAACTAAAGTGGTGCTTGTAATATTTGCTTTTACTGTATTTTCACTTACAGCCAAATTGGCTGTAAGTTAAATTACAGCAAAACGCTATGATAGTGCATTTTCTTTTACATGTAAGTGGTAATTTACATCAAACCAAACACACTTTTACATGTTAAATGACTTACTTTACTACCACTTACATCTACTTACATGCAAGCAAACAACCCCTTATAGGTTGGGATTAAGTTAAGAATTGAAACAAAGGAGTGGTTATAACAAAAAAGGATATATTATAGCTATCATAAATTAAATTTAATATTTTGTATGGATGTTATAGCAATACATGAATGTATAATATTTACTGCTAATAAAATAACATTAATTACAAATGTATGTATGCATGATTTGATTTAATATTAAAGTTATATTGTAACAATACAAAATTTGTTATAAAACTATATAATATAGAAAGACAAACAATGTTATAAAACTATATAATATAGGAAGACAAATATAGAACAAAGATAAAGTAGTGGAAGTTCTCTTTCTCGTTCTTGTTATATTTCATTTTTTTGGTACATATATATAGCATTTAAATTAGAAACCGAATAAACCTTTGGCAAATGAAATGCCAAAAGTCAAGAGAAGTTGAGAGAAACATAATGGACATTTATTTTGAATGTTTCATAACACTTCCCCTTGAATGTCCATTATATAGGAATTGCCTCGTTAAAACCTTACTAGATAAAAAAAACCCAGTGGCAAAAAAATCCTAGTGAAGGAAAAAAGAGTATAGCTTTCCTGATATACGCTTCATCTGCTGCCTCATTAAAAACTTGTCAGAAAAACCCAGTGGGACAAAACCATGACGAAGGAAAAAGAGTACAGCACGTATATGACTCCCCTTGAAAAGAACATTATTGAAGATCCTTGAGGTGACGCATCCCAATCTTGCGAACAAATATTTCAAAAGTTGATGTGGGTAATGCCTTAGTGAATAAATCTGCAGGATTTTCACTGGATTGTATTTTCTGAATATGGATATCACCATTTTTCTCGAGATCATGTGTGAAAAATAACTTCGGTGATATATGTTTTGTTCTGTCGCCTTTAATGTATCCTCCTTTCAATTGAGCTATGCAAGCTGCATTGTCTTCATATAATATTGTTGGGCTATCCTTCTGGGACAACAAACCACAATTTTCTTGAATTGCAAGTATTTCTGCATGATTTGAAGAAGTAGCAGCTATTAGGGGTGGCAAAAATTCGGGTCCGGAAAAAACTGGGTCCGGACAACTACTAATATAAATAGAAAAACTTGTGTCCGGACCCTGCCCGGTTTTAAATCCGGACAAACTTGGTGTGTCCAAACCCGGTTTATTTTAAAACCGGGTTGTCCGGATGTCCAAATTTGTCCGAATTCTATAAGTTATTTTTAAGTTCGCTCAAATATTAAATTATAAAAAAATAATTTAATTCACATTAAATGCAAAAAAAACATTAATAATCCAAAACTCAACTCAAATTATAGAAAAATCTAAGTCTTAATAGAAAAAACAATAGATGTTTAAAGTTTTTTGAAGAATGGGCTTAAAACAAATGGGCCTAAGGTTGTGGGCTTTTAAAGTTTTAGGGGTTAAAAGGGCCCGGTTGTCCGAATTTCTATGTCCGGACCCGGCCCAGATTTAAATCCGGACAACCAAGCCATGTCCGGACCCGGCCTGCATTTGCAAACCTTATGTCCAAACCCTTTTTATTCCGGGCCAGACAAAACCGGGCCGGCGGGTCCGGACAGATTATTGCCATCCCTAGCAGCTATAGTTTGTTTCATAGAACACCATGATATTGTCGTTCCCCATGTGTAAACACATAACCAGTTTGTGATCGGGCTTTGTGCGGGCCAGATAAATACCCCGCATCTGCATATCCAACTAATTGTCCTTTCGATTCATGTGTATAAAATAATCCCATATCAATTATTTGTCGAAAATAACGTAGTATATGTTTAATACCATTTCAATGTCTCCGTGTTGGTGCAGAACTATATCTTGATAATAAATTTATAGCAAAAGCTATATCTGGCCGAGTACAATTAGCAAGATACATCAAGGCACCAATTCCACTAAGATATGTTACTTCAGTACCAAGTAATTCTTCGTTATCTTCCGGAGGTCGAAAAGGGTCTTTATGAATATCAGGGGATCGAACAACCATAAGGCTTGTTAATGGATATGCTTTATCCATATTAAATCGTTGCAAAACCCTTTCTGTATATGTTGATTGGTGGATAAAAACACCACACTCTAAGTGCTTGAACTGCTGACAAGGTCCCCTTGCGTATATCCCGCAAGTGCACGGGTTTGTCGAAGTAATAATCCCGGGTGAGCGGGTATCAAATCCACAGGGAGTAGGGAATAAAAGCACTTAATCTGCTTCTTAGCTATGTGAAAGATCAATAGTGATAAGTGTGACAATGATTCAATTCTCAAAAGTAAAATCAACAAGTAAGAGAGCACGAGTAAAGAAGAAGGTAAGGCAATCGATAAAGATGGGGTACTCGGATAATGCTCCGCCTAGGACGATCGCTTCAAGTGCAAGAACCCTCTATTATGCTTCCTAATCAATGCAATAGTGAGTCGTGGAAATCCTTCATTACATAGTCCCAAATCTAAGGTCAACTATGCCTAACTCTATACATGTCCCGGAGGAGAAATCGAACAATCTCACACACCTCGCACTCACATAGAGTTGCAATGAGCTATAGGGATTCCAAGTGATAAATCTTTTCCTAATTATAGACCTAACCCTTTGGTCCGGGTGGAAGGTCCCTAACCACGATTAAGCCCTAGATACTAAGATCACCTCAACGCTTCACTCCGTTGCACGTACAACTAAGCCCCAGCGGAAGTTCATCCCTTAGACCATTCACTCTATTGTGGCCGCAAAGAACTCGAGGAACGGAGGTAGAATCTATCACGTCGGAGGGGAAAGGGGACGCTCCTGTACCTTTCGACTCACCCTCTCAACCCTCTCCAACCTAGTTTTGTCTAACGCTCGTGGTGTGTCACTCACTCACAAGGTTACCAATGAGAACTCTCAACCCTAGTGTCACTCTAGGGGAAATATTCATACAATCAAGCATTCAAGGTTGGAACTCACAATAAACATCAATTAATTGAAAGTATAATAAAGAGATTCAATGAAACAAATACATCCTAGGGTTCACAAATACCCAAGTACCCACTAAGGGTTTAGCTCTCCATGGAGCTAAGTACAATCAAAGAAATAGAATGTAAAAGCAATGAATCCATAGAAAAACGCCCTCGATGGTCGTGTCGATGGTCTTGTGGAGAGTCCTCTACTTGTTGTCCAAGGATTCCCTCGTCCGGTATAGGATACGCCTCGACGGAAGCTCCCCCACCAACCTTCTTCCTAAGGAATGACAATGTCGGAGCAGTATAACCTCTCCAAAACCCTAGCCAATACCCCTCAAAACCCTAGCTGAAGCCCTCTCTCAAGTTGGGGAAAAGATGGAGAAAAGAATGCTGAAATCGGGCCACTACACGGGCCTGTGGATTTTTCACACGCCCATGTGGAATTTCCACACGGGCGTGTATAATTTCCACAAGCCCGTGTGGATTCTCTGAATTCCTGTTTTCTCGGCCGGTTGTGAGAACGATGATTGCTACGATCAAATGCGCTACATGATCTCGGCACTGAATAACTTTCCGAATCCATACTTTCATCGGGGTAACGCAAACGGGCACACGTTCATGTCATGGATCACTTGCTTCTTCAATGATAGGCAAGTTGGTGGAGCTCTTGTTCTATGTGCATAAGTCGGAATGCTCGAGTGTGACTGCCTTTGTGCCCCTCCAAATGGATGTGCCAACTAGAATATGAGGAGGTTGGCACACACTCTAGCATCTCACACCCGACCTATGTCTGCGCGTTTGAACCTTAGCAAGATTACCTCCAAAATCAGTGCATTGTGCTCCACATTGGCTTCTTTCCTTCATACTCGGTCTCACAACCCTGCCTGCACAAAAGTAATATAAAAACACACATATTAGTGTAAAAACCCGAGAAAAGTAATGCTCAACATAAGGAATGAACGCTTCGCATTCATATCGCACAAGCACTTATCAACTGCAGTCTTAGATAAAATTTTGTTCTCCAAAGATCTTTCATTTTAAATTCTTTCTTTAAATAATTAACGGTATTTGGAAACTCTTCATGAGTTCCAATTATATTTAAATCATCAACATATACCCCAATTATCACATATCCCTTTTTGGATTCTTGATGAACACACATGGGCAAATATGGTCATTCTTATACCCTTCCTTTAACAAATATTCACTGAGTCGATGATGCCACATACACCCAAATTGTTTCAAACCATACAAAGATCTTTGTAACTTAATTGAATACATGTCCCGGGAATTCGAACTGTATGCTTCAGGAATCTTAAGTCCTTCTGAGACTTTCATATATATATATTATTATCTAGTTGGCCATATAAGTACGCAGTAACAACATCCATTAATTGCATATGCAATTTTTCAAGTACTGCAAGACTAATTAGATAACGAAACGTGATTGTATCTATTACAGGGGAATATGTTTCTTCATAGTCAATACCAGGTCTTTGCGAAAACCCTTGTGCAACGAGCCTTGCTTTATATTTCACAATTTCATTTTTCTCATTTTGTTTTCGCACAAATACCCATTTGTAACCAACTAGTTTAACATCTACGGGTGTTTTAGTTATGGATCCAAAAACTCCTCGTTTTGTGAGACAGTTTAATTCTGCATGTATTGCCTTTTTTCCATTCTGGCCAATCATTTCTTTTTTGGCATTCCTTAATATATTTAGACTCATAATCCTTATTATCTTTCAAAAGATCAATTGCCACATTATATGCAAAGATATTGTCAACAATTGTTTCATTTATGTGCCATTTTTTCCCATTTGAGACATAATTTATGGAAATTTTCTGATTTTCTTCTTCAATTTCAGGATCTTGAACTTCTTCTGAAAGTTTGCTATTATTTATTTCAATGTTTATTTTATCTGCATTTTCTTTATGATCTTTTATTTCCCTTTTCTTTCAAGAATTTTTATCTTTTGAACCAACTGGTCTTCCACGCTTCAGGCGTACTTTAGATTCATTAGTTATAAGAGGTCCTTCTAGGACATTAATTCTAATTGGGCTATTTCCCGCAGGTACATGTGATTTTGTTATTCTTTTTGGATCAGAGAATGCATCAGGTAGTTGATTTGCAACTTGTTGTAAATGAATTATTCTTTGAACTTCTAGTTCACATTGTTTTGTGCAAGGATCAAAATGATTTAAATTCTGAGCATTCCATGTAATTTCTTTTTCCAGCATTTTCATCTTTTCATTTTCTCCCCCTAATGTTGGAAAAACTGTTTCATCAAAATGACAGTCAACAAATCTAGCTGTGAAAACATCCCCTGTCAACGACTCAAGATATTTAATAATAGAAGGAGATTCATATCCAATATATATTTGTAATCTCCTATGAGGTCCCATTTTAGTTCTTTGTGGTGGAGCAATTGGGACATATACTCCACACCCAAACACTCTCAAATGAGATATATTTGGTTCTTGCCCAGAAACCAATTGAAGGGGGGAGAATTTTCAATAACTTGTTGGCCTTATGCGCGCAAGTGATGCGGCATGTAAAATTGCATGTCCCAAGCATAGATCGGAAGCTTTGTTTTCATTAATAATGGTCTAGCAATCAATTTGAGCCGCTTAATAAATGATTCTGCCAAACCATTTTGTGTATGAACATGGGCAACAGGATGTTCAACTTTTACTCCAATGGGCATGCAATAGTCATCAAATGCTTGAGATGTAAATTCACCAATATTATCAAGCCGTATCGTTTTAATTGCATGATCAAGGTAATGTGCTCATAATCGAATAATTTGAGCCAGCAACCTCAAAAGCGCCAGGTTTCAAGTTGATAATAGCAAACATGTGACCATCTCGTTGATGCGTCAATTAAAACCATAAAATATTTAAATGGCCCACATTGTGGATTAATTGATCCACATATATCACCATGAATTCTCTCTAAAAACATAGGAGATTCAGTTTCAATTTTATTTGTGGATGGCCTGATAATAAATTTGCCTTGAAAGCATGCTGGACATGAAAATTCATTTGATTGAAGAATTTTCAAGTTCTTTAATGGATGTCCATATGAGTTTTCAAGTACATTTCGCATCATTATTGATCCAGGATGACCTAACCGATCATGCCATAGAATAAATTCATTTGAGTTAGTCAACTTCTGGTTTACTATAGCATTTGCCTCAATTGTTCGAATATATGTATAATAAAGGCCAGACGAGAATGTGGGCAGTCTCTCCACTACATGCTTATTACCTAAAGTAACATCAGTAATGTATAAATATTCAATATTTCCCATATTTGATGTTTCTATGTGATACCCATTGAGACATATATCTTTAAAACATAATAAGTTTCGGTGGGACTTTGGAGAATATAATGCATTAATTATAATAAATTTTATTTCTCTAGGAAACAATATATTTGCTCTTCCGGAGCCTTCAATTAAATTTATGCTTCCCGATATTGTATTGTCATTGGTTTTACCCATTATTAAATGGAAAAATATTTTTTGCTTTTATATATTGAGTGTGTTGTTGCACTATTAACAAGGCATACATCCTCATCTTTGATATCCAATCTAACCATGGATTTGGTAGTATCCATATATTCTTCACAAAATAAATAAAAGTAAATAAGTATTATAATGGGTAAGAACAAGATCAAACATGCATAGATTAATTAAAACAAAATGCATAGGGGAAAAAAACAATCATGGTGTCAATTCAGTTGCAACCATTAAACTGAGAATCTTCAAGAAAATCAGCAACATCTAAATCTAATGACATACTCACAAGAGGGTTATTGTTGAAGTCATCATTTTGGTATACAAAATTTGCCTCGACATTTTTCTCTTTTATTGATGCTTGATAGAGATCGACAAGGTGCCTTGGTGTATGACAGGTACGCGACCAGTGCCCTTGTACACCACATCGATAACATATATTTTCTGATTTGTTGCTTGATCCTTGTTTGCCTTTAAATTGTTTTTCTTCATAATTTGTCCACTTCTAGTGGTAAGATGTATCTTTATTATCATTATGATTTTTCTGATATTTATTCCAACCACGGCCTCTTCCATGACCACGGCCACGACCATGCCCATGTGTTCGACCACGTCCTCATTTGGAATATGTCATCACATTCACTTCAGGAAATGGAACAGCGCCAGTAGGACGAGATTCATGATTTTTCATTAGTAGTTCATTGTTTTGTTCAGCCACAAGCAAACATGAAATCAAATCAAAATATTTTGTGAGCCCTTTCTCTCGATATTGCTGCTACAGGAGCATATTCGAGGCATGAAAAGTAGAGAATGTTTTCTCTAGCATATCAGAATCAACAATCCTTTCTCCACATAATTTCAATTGAGAACTGATTCGAAATATGGCTGAATTATATTCACTTACTGTTTTGAAATCTTGTAATCGTAAATGCATCCAATCATAACAAGCTTTCGGTAAAATTACCATCTACTGGTGGTTATACCTTTCCTCTAAATTTTTCCACAATTCAAGTGGATCTTTCATAGTTACACATTCAATTTTTAAATCCTTGTGCAAATGATGTCGAAGGAAAATCATTGCTTTTGCGTGATTTTGTAAGGATTCTTGATTACCATCCTTAATGGTTTCTCCAAGTCCATTAGCATTCGAATGTATTTCAGCATCAAGCACCCATGACAAATAATTTTTCCCGAAATGTCAAGGGCAACAAAATCAAGTTTTGCAAGATTTGATATGACAAAAAATAAATGTTTGTATACTTACCTGAAAAGGATTTGCCGAGAAATTGAATTAGCCAGAGCTTGGTTAAAGCTTCTTGCTGATAACGTGTTATAAAACTATATAATATAGCAAGACAAACAGTGTTATAAAACTATATAATATAGCAAGACAAATATAGAACAAAGATAAAGTAGTGGAAGTTCTCTTTCTCGTTCTTGTTATATTTCATTCTTTTGGTACACATATCTATATAGCATTTAAATTAGAAACCGAATAAACCTATGGCAAATGAAACGCCAAAAGTCAAGAGAAGTTGAGAGAAACATAATGGACATTCATTTTGAATGTTTCATAACAAAATTTAATTTAATATTTTTATTGGATTTCATAGCAATACATGAACTAATATATTTGCTACTAACAAACATTGATTAATTGTGAATGTACGCAAAATAAAATTTTTCCTAGAAGAAACAAATAAAACATAATCTTATTAGTAAATACATTAAAAAAACATCCAAAATATATGAACAAACTTCGCCAGGATAACACATATATTTGGCATATTAAATACAAAAGTTAAAATATATATACAAATTTTCAAATTCCTTAACGTCTCCGATATTGTCTTTCATGATTATGATGTTCCATTGCAATACAATGTAGCAAGACTGCCTAAGCAGAGTCGTATCTTGTTGTCAAGTCTTTGGGAAATCCATATCTTCTTCTAATCTCAGGTATATGTCTCGCTCAATATAAATGTTTCTTAATTGTTTCTTAATTCTCATGCTATTATGGAGCTGAAATCTCGAGTATTCATACTCACCACTTGTTTTGTTGTTTATACAATGATTTGTTTTGGTTTTGGTTACTTGGTTGAGATTTGTTAAACACGGTAGCAACAATAATCGAACGGCTCAGGTTGAAACATTGTACTCCCCACTCATAAAAGTTTTCAGTGTTCATTCAATGAAACCATTGGATTGAAAAAGAACGTTGGTGCATAAATTATCAACAAAAGGTCGCAGAGAACTGTCCCTCATATATATGTGTATGTATGTATAAAGTAAAAATAATATAAAACAATTAAGACATATTTAAATAAAATAAAAACAACATTAAAATAGAAATGTTATTATTAGTAAGAATATAATATATTGTAAATGGTATGTGTTGATCGAGGGTGAGCAAAACCTGGTATCCATTCCTGTTTTGAAAAGCAAATTCTATACCTGATTTTTTGGATAATCAAAAACTTGACTTATATCCAACCAGGTTGAAACCGGATACCGAAAACCAGAATCAGATTATCTGGATCCAAATTTAAGTTTTATCAGCCTTATGGAATTTTTGTATATAATAATATTGCATAAAAAACAAATATAACAAACTTATAATTTACAAAAAAAATTTAAAACTTATATTATTGTTTACACAACAAAATAATAAAAAGTTTTATCAATTCTAAGTGATACAAAAAAAATCAAACATTTTCGAAGCATTGAATATCAATAATGAAGCTACAGAGAAGACGCAGGTTGATGAGGACTAAAAAGGAGGAATTAAAAATAAATAAATATATTTTAAAGGAATTGTAATAGGAAATTGGATTTTTTTTTTTTTTACCATTATAGAATTTAAATTTATTATATATATAACTCTTAAATTGATTTGATTAGGGACTTGAATTTTTTTTTTATTTTTAGCCCTTGTAAAATTTAATTTATTTTTATATACATACATAACAATATAATGAAAACCGATTAGATTTGGGTACCTGTTTTTAGGGGTGAGCAAAACCGGGTACCCGACCCGGTTTTTAAAACCGGATCGGGTACCCGGTTTTTCGGATCAGCAAAAGCTTGACCTGTATCCGGATCCAAATTTAAGTTTCATCTCCTCCATGGATTTTTTTTTATATAATAACATCAACATTCATAAAAAAAAATAAAAAATAAAAAAAAAATAAAAAAAATGAGAAACTTGTAACTTATAAAGAGGATTAAAACCTTACATTATTCTCCCCACAAAAAAAGTCAAAAACATAATAAAGAGTTTCACCAATCTTAGACATAAAGATTTGGAATTTTTTTTTCTTTTACTTTTAATCCTAGAAGAGTTTAAATTTATTAATATGTATATATATAATATAACTATATATAAGTAACTCTTTTAAGTATTTAAACGAGGGATTTTTATTTTTTTTCTACTTACACCCTCGTAAAATTTTAAATTTATTAATATATATAATAAATTTAAATTTTTATATGGTCTAAAAAAAGTAAAAAAAGAAAAAAATTTATCTTCAAGGGTTTAAATGAGGGATTTGGATACTTTTTTAAACCATATAAAAATTTAATTTATTATATATCTAATTATCTATCTATATATAATTATATATATAAAGCGAATATATTAAAAACCGGATCGGATTCGGATACCCGGTTTTCAATTTCTCCCGACCCGTATCCGATCCGGTTTTCACCTTAAAAAGTCGGACCGGGTACCCGACCCTCTTTTTCGGATCGGGTACCTAAAAAAATTCGGGTAAAAAAACCAGATATCAGATCGGATCATCGAATTCGGAATTTTTTGCTCACCCCTACTTGTTTTTATTTTCTCCATGATCCGATTTTCATCTTATAAATTAGGATCAGATACCCATAGAATTGTTGGCTAAAACTGGGATACCGAATTCTATCATTAGTTTTTTCTCACCCCCTAGTATTGATCAAGGTTGTCAGACCCGGTCCGGGCAATGACCCGGCTAAACCCAGATGTCAGGGGTCAACGGGTTCAACCGGGTCGAACCGGGGTCAATAATTAAATATAAAAAAAATATTATAATAATTAATAATGAGCAAATATAATATTAAACCCATAATTATATTATAAAAACTTACTCAAATTTGATATTTAAATTGATAAATGACCTTATATACAGTAGAATTTTCTAATTTTGTCATTTATTTTTTTACATTTTTTTAAATATTTATAAATTTAATATATTAATATATAATTATCGAACTTCTCTCGTGTTATTTATTTATTTATTTATTTGTTTATTGGTTGATTTTTGTTAAAAATAAATAAGAAATTTAATTCACTAATTCTTATATTTTTAATTAAGTTTTTTTATTTTTGTTTTTAAATTTTTTTCTTATATTTTTATTTAATTAGAATACTTTAATTTTATATTTTTTTATAATAAAATTACACTCATTTATTGTATTATTTTATTAATAAATTAAATTTTTTTAGAAAAGTATTTACATAATTCATTAATATATTTTTATTTTTTAAATATTAATTTTTGTTGGTATGTTTATGATATATATATATTGTAATTCTATTTATTGATTATAAATTATAAATTAATTATAATAAATAGTGGTTTTTAATGAGAAAATAATAATAAATTATTAAATATTGTAAAAAAAAATTAAACATTGTGACCCGATTGACCCGACCGGGTTAACCGGTTCCCGGTTGAACCGCCCGGGTCACCGGGTTAACTCCGGGTTTTTTAATACCCGGGTCAATGGGGTATACCCGGGCCGGCCACATGGCCGGTTCCCGGTTTTTCCGGTTGAACTGACCGGGCTGGTCCGGGTCTGACAACATTGGTATTGATAAATGGGGAGGAGAGCTTATATATTAAAATTAATATGGAGAGAGAGAGAGAGAGAGAGAGAGAGAGAGAGATTATGTAATATAAATTGTAAATTGTATGTATTGACAAAGGGGCAAGGAGGGGATTTACATATTAAAATTGGAGAGAGAGACAGAAGTTGGCCCACCACATGTCACACAAAAATAAAAACCAATCAAAACTGATCAAATTTCAGCGAGGGAATTAATTACGCACTTCATGAGACGATCTTCAATTTCTTCCTTTTTGTGATGATCTTCGACTTCTTCCTTTTCTTTATTCAGACCATCTTTTCTTTGAAATTTCTTGCCTTGTGTCTTGTATCTTTCGAGCATGTCATGCATCTTTCTTGACAAAAAAACAATTTCTCTCTCCTCTTCGTCTTCATCTTACATTATAACGACATGTTGTAACTCCTTCCATTTTTATTGCTTCAACCTTCAAGGCTATATCTTCTATTCTTCTTTTCGGGATTGAGGTTCATCTCATATGCTTGCAAAAGACCCCATCAGCTCAGTCCGGTTTCATAGTTGAGATGTCTCTTGCTTCTTCTATTGCTGAGATTTTTCCATCAAATCTTCTTGGGAGAGATCTAAGTGTCTTCCGGACTAGCTTCTTATCTGAATACTCCTTGCCGAGCTGGTAGGCTTGATTTGCAATGTCCAACAATTTGGCATTGAACATGGCTATCGTCTCATCTTCTCCCATCCTGAGATTTTCGAACATGGTTGTTAACATTTGGAGTTTAGATTCTCTTACCAAGTTGGTCCCTTCATGAATGGTTTGAAGAATCTCCCAAGCTTTCTTGGCACTCTCGCATGTTGCAATATACTTGAACTAGTTCTCATCAACACCTCCAAAAATTGCATTGAGAGCTTTTCCATTAGCATTAGCTTTGCGCATGTCTTCAACACTCCAACAGTTTTTCTTCTTCATGATCACGTTCTCATCTTCATCAACTAGAGTAGGTGGAGACCATCTTTCTTCTACAGCAATCCATGCACTCTCATCAATGGACTTGATAAACGCCTTCATGCGTGCCTTCCAATATGGATAGTTGGATCCATTTTAGCAACGGTGGTCGTGTGACGGAAGCTCCTTCTTTTCCGGCCATCAATGGAACTTGTTAGGGACCTCGCCCGACTTTGAAACCAAAGTGAAAAAGCGGCGACCAACGCCTCGATACCACTTGTTAGTTCCTCCGGTGTGGTTTGTGGGTATTAAGTAACACTTAATCACTCATAGAAGTCTCACACAAACCAATAAAGAAAAAGCACACAAACAAACACAAGGAGACACACAACGTTGATAACCCAGTTCGGCGTCCACTCGCCTACGTCTGGGGGGCCAAGCCCGGAGATAAACAATCCACTAAAAGAGGTAAAAATAGATGAGTACAAACACTTGTCACTCACACTCTCAACAATGAAGATCACTACCCTCTCTAGATTGTTTGGTGCTCACACACTCTCCTCAAAGAGTCACTCAAGAGTCACACCTATAATCTATGAGCAAGGTAGCTTATATATACGCCTCAACGTCCCAAATATAGCACATACCTCTTTTAGAATCTCCGCAGCTACTAATTTAAAAACACGCTGAAAATTAGTCATTGCAACTCCTGTTGTAACATAAGTTGCAACATGGCTACATCGCTGACTTGAGCGAGTTACGGTTACGTTGCGGGACGACCTCAAGACCCATCAACCTCCCGGTCATGCTTAGTCCGAGTCGATGCGACCAAATCTCCCGATCCCGATTGCCAGGCAACTAGCCTACCTCCTCGGCTCCTCATCACGCGGTCCCTCTACGCAAGGGCGCCGCGTCCTTGTGCGTCTTCACGAAACTTGCCAAACTTAGTCTTCAATCCACCTAAATTTGGTCTTCAAAGATTCTCCAAACTTGATCTTCAATTCACCCAAGTTTGGTCCTCAAATCTTGCCGTTAATAGACTTCAATGATTCTCATCAAGGATTCTTCAATTAATCTTCATTCACACCATGAATAGATCTTTCCTTAATTAAGCTCCACCATATTTAGTCTTCAATCAAATCATCTAAATATGGTCTTGATATGATCTTGTCTTCAAATGTAATGCATTGCCAAAAATAACTCCACCAAGATCTTTAAGATAGCTTCACCATGATCTTCAAGATATTTGGCCACATGTTGTAGACTTACTAAAAAAATATCTCCACCATGATCTTCAAGATATTTGCCTTGCACTCAAGTCTCCATGCCATGTCACCATGCTTGCCACATCATCAATTATGCTTTGTCACCTTATTTGCCACGTCACTTGGTCTAGGTGTCAAATCATGCCAATAAATAGTACGGTTGCACTAACAATCTCACCCTTTGGCATAATTTGACACAAGCGCTTCTGCACCAGGGCCGACTCCTGTTACAACATTACGTTACAACACGACACGGACACGAGACTAAAGCGTATCTGTTACAACTTCCAGGAACAACATCAACTGGAGAACAGAAACTAGGACTGACACAAGATATCATCTAGTTGCTTACAAAATACTTGAGAAAATATTACAAAGCGCAACTAGTGAGACAAAAATATGATTTAACCATAATGAGCCGACAAACATAACAATGTTCAACACAATAAGACTAAATGTTCAAATGCCCAAGAAATGAAAAAAACAAATAACTAGTCGATCTGAGTGCAAGCACACTTCTTCCCCCTTTGTGACATAATTGATGCCAAAGTCTTCATGAGCTGTTGCAAGCTTTGTTATACCATCTTCGACAACTCCTCCTATCTTGAGGTTTCTGGTCTTCATCTCCCCACAGTCGTGGCCATCGTCTTCTCTCTTCTTCTTCTTCTCAAGAATTTCCAGGCGAGATATAATCTTACGCTTTTTGTTTGGCGATGATGAACAATTACTGCGAGATAATGCTCGTTGCCTCCTCTCCCACATCTTCTAGTTGCTCTTTCAACATCTTCTCATATTCTTCTTCTACCAATAGATTTGCCTCTTCTTCATCTTGAGGGCATTGATGGTGGAGACACCCTTCCTCGAGGTAAATCAATCTTCTTACAGAGTGAATAGTTTTCAGAAATCTTGACTTCTTCACTCTTGTATTGCTTTCTCCCTTCTTGAGTTGTACTCCATGTTGTAACAAATCTTTGACGGCGATCGCGGGATACCAAGTGATGTTGAGGAGCTTTGTGCGATCGACTTCTTTCACAATATTTTGGAAGATCGGCCTTCCCAGTTGAACTTCTTGCCGGTACCAATGAGCAAACAATAAAAGCGCGAGCTCCTTGATATCTTTGGAATTGTGTGGGTCGGTAACCAGTCGAATGCCAAGTCTAAACAGAACATTGTACTTGGTCGTAAGGGTGGATGCTGGGAGTCTTGTTTCTACTCCCCATGACTCCGTTCTTCCTCCGAGTGATCTCTTTTCGGAACTTCTTCATTCAACTCAAGCCCTTCTTCAAAGTTTCCTTTCACCTCTGGTTTTAAACTCAAGAATTTATTCGAGACAAGTGGGAGTAAAAGGGATCCACTTACCTCGAACATAGACTCTAGTAATGCCTTTGTCAGATGGTAGTAAATTACTGTAAAACTCTTGGACCAATGACAAGCGTAGCTTTTACGGAAATGTTGCGAGACTTGTATAAACTTCTTTGTTGCTGCACCTCGGTTAATCCATACTTCTCAAAAAGCTTCTTCATCAATCATCCTTTCAACCACAATACCTCTCTCTTGACGATTCAAACTTCTTCTTGGATGCTTTGTCACGAAACTCGTCTTCATCAACTGTCTTTTTATGCAGTTGGGTTGCTTTCTTCTTCTTTTTCTTTCTTAGAGCTTCTTGATGGTTTCTCCCCCTGTTTTGTTGCTTCAGTACATCTTCTCTTGTGCCTAGGGGAAGCTTCTACTTCGGGTTCAGAGAAAGACTTTCTTTTGCTAACCTTCTCCTTCTTACGGGTTTTTCTTCCTTGGCTGGGCCTTCTTTTTGAGGGCGCTACTTTCTTCCCTTTAGCAATCTGAGCAACACGATCTTTGAGTGGGATCTCATCAGAACTATGTGAACTGTCGGATGTTGCAGAAGATGTTATAACCGGTCTTTGTGACATGTTACGTTTCTATAGGTGCTTGACATGTCGGTGTAGATCACCCGAACTTCACTTAGAATAGTAGCGACCTCTTCTTGACACTAGTGGGAACATACGTACTTCTTTCTCCAATAGTTTCTTACGCTTGTGCTCGGTTTGCTTCTTTTTTTACTGCGACATCTTCATCCCTAGCCTATTGTTCTTCGAACCTTCTCCCTCTTTGGAGCAGATGGTGGAGTCCTCTGTTCATCTTCCTCTGCTCTCTGAACATAAGCACCTGGAAAAGACTCACGAACCCATCTCAAGAGATCATCTCTGTCTTTGACACCTGAAGGCAAGTCTTGAGGGCGATGTTCCCGCTTCTCTTACTTCAGCATCCTGAGAAGAAACATAAGGGACAATCGCTTTCCCCAAATCTTCTGATTCTTCTCTTCTTGGTGGGCTTCCTCCAGAATCAGTCCCTCTCATCCTTACTTCCGCAATTCGGACAGCAATTTCTTGTGGGGTCGGTGGAGCACGGCGGGCCATCCTCTTTGTCCTCATCTTTTCTCACTGTCTTCGTTTCTTTCTTCTCTCTCTCTCCTGATTTCAAAAACAATCTTTGGAAACAATTTGGGATATTAGGGTTTTTATGCCCCCATTAAGTAGTTATAACTTCCAAGGCACCCTTTCAAAAAAATCTCTTTTTCAAAAAAATAATCCCTCTCCTTTTTTTGAATATATATTTTTTTACTTTTCCCTCCTTTTTTTATTTCCTTTTTTGTTTTTTTGATTTTTTTTAACTTTTGAGAGACATCAAGAGATTTTTCACTCCTTGGAGTGTTTTTGCTTATTGACTTCATAGGGACCTCGGTCAACATATTGATTGTTGTACCATAATGTTGTACTGTCGATTTATCACCATCTTCAAACTGAGCTGGAGAACTCTTCTTCTTCTCTTGGTACTTCACCTTTTTCGAAATCCACAATTTCTTGATTACAATAGTCTTCCCTCTAACTTTTTCTTTTTAATGATTGCTTCTTCATGTCCAATTATTCTTCCACTTTTCAAGTCTTCTTTCAATTTGTTGCACTTGGGTCTTATGTGGCGGTTTCTCCACAATGAAAGCATGTAGGCACTTCACTTTTTGGTTCTTCTCTTGCTTTGACTTGTTTTTCTTTAACGTTTTGTTGGGCAGTTGACTTGACAAACACAACTCCTGAATCTTCTGTCTTGACACTTGAGCTTTCTCCAATATACCCAATACCATGTCGGGTTTTACTAGTTCTTCCAAGTGAAAGAATCTCGTCAAGCTTGGTAGTACCCTTGTTCATGGAGTCCAAGGTCTTCTCAGCATTGAACAACTTTTCTTTACATATACTCAACTCTTCCTCCAAGCGTTGGTTTTGCAACATCATATCATTAAATCTGTTCATTATGAGTTTATAGCTTGTGAGAAGATCATTTTACGTTACCTCATTGTACTCACTTTGTCAATTTCGGTGGATGTTGTAGGCTGATGTTGCAACATATTACGCAGCAGCGTGGATCCATTCATCATAGCGAGGAAAGCGGCGTATGATGGTTGCTCGAGACTTCCTTCATCGTCTTCTTGATTGCTACCATCGAGTCATCACTCCATCTAGCATTCGGTGATTTTTCCTTTCTTTTACGAGAGTATTAGCACACTCGGCTGATAGTGCCCAAAAGCCTCCACATTCTCTACACTTGATCTTCATGAGGGCGATCTTCAATTTCTTCCTTTTTTTGTGATGATCTTCGACTTCTTCCTTTTTCTTTATTCAGACCATCTTTTTCTTTGAAATTTCTTGCCTTGTGTCTTGTATCTTCGAGCATGTCATGCATCTTTCTTGACAAAAAAACAATTTCTCTATCCTCTTACGTCTTCATCTTACAGTTATAACGACATGTTGTAACTCCTTACATTTTATTGCTTCAACCTTCAAGGCTATATCTTCTATTCTTCTTTCGAGGATTGAGGTTCATCTCATATGCTTGCAAAAGACCCCATCAGCTCGATCCGGTTTCATAGTTGAGATGTCTCTTGCTTCTTCTATTCTTTGAGATTTTTTTGCATCAAATCTTCTTGGGAGAGATCTAAGTGTCTTCGGGACTAGCTTCTTATCCGAATACTCCTTGCCGAGCTGGTAGAGCTTGATTTGCAATGTCCATCAATTTGGCATTGAACATGGCTATCGTCTCATCTTCTCCCATCCCGAGATTTTTCGAACATGGTTGTTAACATTTGGAGTTTAGATTCTCTTACCAAGTTGGTCCCTTCATGAATGGTTTGAAGAATCTCCCAAAGCTTTCTTGGCACTCTCGCATGTTGCAATATACTTGAGCTGGTTCTCATCAACACCTCAAAAATTGCATTGAGAGCTTTTTCCATTAGCATTAGCTTTGCGCATGTCTTCAACACTCCAACGACTTTTTCTTCTTCATGATCACGTTCTCATCTTCATCAACTAGAGTAGGAGGAGACCATCCTTCTTCTCTGACAATCCATGCACTCTCATCAATGGACTTGATAAACGCCTTCATGCGTGCCTTCCAATATGGATAGTTGGATCCATTTAGCAACGGTGGTCGTGTGACGGAAGCTCCTTCTTTTCCGGCCATCAATGGAACTTGTTAGGACCTCGCCGACTTTGAAACCAAAGTGAAAAACGGCGACCAATGCTCTGATACCACTTGTTAGTTCCTCCGGTGTGGTTTGTGGGTATTAAGTAACACTTAATCACTCATAGAAGTCTCACACAAACCAATAAAGAAAAAGCACACAAACAAACACAAGGAGACACACAACGTTGATAACCCAGTTCGGCGTTCACTCGCCTACGTCTGGGGGGCCAAGCCCGGAGATAAACAATCCACTAAAAGAGGTAAAAATAGATGAGTACAAACACTTGTCACTCACACTCTCAACAATGAAGATCACTACCCTCTCTAGATTGTTTGGTGCTCACACACTCTCCTCAAAGAGTCACTCAAGAGTCACACCTATAATCTATGAGCAAGGTAGCTTTATATATACGCCTCAGCGTCCCAAATATAGCACATACCTCTTTTTAGAATCTCATGACTACTAATTTAAAAAAACCCTGCGAAAATTAGTCGTTGCAACTCTGTTGTAACATAAGTTGCAACATGTCACTGACTGGCGACTTGGTGAGTTACGGTTACGTTGCGGACGACCTCAAGACCCATCAACCTCCCGGTCATGCTTAGTCCGAGTCGATGCGACCCAAATCTCCCGATCCCATTGCCGAGCAACTAGCCTACCTCCTCGGCTCCTCATCACGCGAGTCCCTCTCGCAAGGCGCGCGTCCTTGTGCGTCTTCACGAAACTTGCCAAACTTAGTCTTCAATCCACCTAAATTTGGTCTTCAAAGATTCTCCAAACTTGATCTTCAATTCACCCAAGTTTGGTCCTCAAATCTTGCCGTTAATAGACTTCAATGATTCTCATCAAGGATTCTTCAATTAATCTTCGTTCACACCATGAATAGATCTTTCCTTAATTAAGCTCCACCATATTTAGTCTTCAATCAAATCATCTAAATATGGTCTTGATATGATCTTGTCTTCAAATGTAATGCATTGCCAAAAAAATAACTCCACCAAGATCTTTTAAGATAGCTTCACCATGATCTTCAAGATATTTGGCCACATGTTGTAGACTTACTAAAAATATCTCCACCATGATCTTCAAGATATTTGCCTTGCACTCCAAGTCTCCATGCCATGTCACCATGCTTGCCACATCATCAATTATGCTTTTGTCACCTTATTTGCCACGTCACTTGGTCTAGGTGTCAAATCATGCCAATAAATAGTGCGGTTGCACTAACAGATTGTATTCTGTTTCTATATATTTTGTATATTTTTATATATATTAACTATCTAAATATGTTTATATATATATATATTAAATATTTCTTTACAATTATTTTCTAAATTAGAACGGGATGGAATTTAGTGTATAATATTTCATATTTTTAATATTAAATATTTATTTAAATTTTTTTCTAAATTCATTTCTAAATTGGAAACGCGCGGGATAGAAACTAATTAAGATTTTATTTCTAAATTAGAAAGATAATTTAGATTTGTTTTTAAATCAAAAATGAACTTTTATTATGTTTTTAATTGATTTTTAATTAGAAACCAAAATTTTTTCAGTTTCTAATGCTTTTTCAGATTTTTGTAGTGTAATAAATATATATATATTTTTTATAAAAGTGGATAAACCACATTCATCAAAAAGCAAAGAACAAACAAAATATACAACAAAATGAGTCCCAAACTCATCAGAAGTGGGAAAAACCAACTATAAGGCTAAACGGAAAAACACAGGAAAGAGAGGCCCTAACAGGGAAGGGGGTAACTCTAGCAAACAAACTCCACCACTAGACTTCTCCCGACGAAGAGACATGCTCCGGAGGGATATTAAGCTCCACCTCCCTAGCTGAAACGAATTCTAGGCTCCGCTTGATTTTCTTCATAGGCTCTTCCAACTTTGACCTTTTAGATTCAGGAACTGCATTCAACCACATGAGAAGTATATGAATAATTTTCACAATAATGGTAGCAATCGAAGCACAAGAAGAAGAAAAAATGCATGCATTTTTTTCAATCCAGATGTTCCAAGTAATGACTCCAGACAAGAGGTCACAGAAAATAGGATAAAGGCCTCTTCAAATTTTTACGCCAATTGCCCCACAAGTCCCAAAGAGAGGACTTGATCGGACATCAAACAACTGTCTGAAGAAGTTCCAAACATGTGAAGCAACGGGTCACTGAGTTAGGAGGTGAGCAGTTCTCCACATCAGAATGGCACATCACACATGTGGTTGAAGGTAAAAAATTGCATCTTCTTAAGAGGTTAACCTTCCTCGGACAGGTCCCTTTCAAAATGATTGGCGTCCAGGGGCATCGAATTCCCTTATCAGTCAGGAAGGAATAAAAAGATTTAACCGAGAACATACCATTCGAAGATAATATCCAACGCTTTCTATCCCCTCTGGACATCCTAGGATTGTCCATGTTCTCAATTAAACTTCTCAAAGAGGGGTAGTCCTCCTGAGGAAGCTAATCCTCTCTACCCACCAACTCCGTAACCGTTCATTCCTTGTCCAAGGCCAAACAAAACTGATGTGGCCAAATGTCTGCAGGTGCCCAATCCTCAAGCCAGTTATCCAACCAAAAAAGTGTAATGGCCCCATCGATCACCGTAGAGGTCAAGTTCATCCTAAACGCCGGCAAGGAATAAAGAATTCCATTCCAGAAAAAGATTACCGATTAGGTTGCTTGTGAAACAGGTTCCAGCAGGGATTCCTTCTGAAGTAGTTTACATGACACACTATATCCCCGCACCATCTGTTATCGGGCAATAGCTTCCACCACAACTTGCCCTTGAGGGCCATGTTAAAGATAGCCAAATTAAAAATAACCCAACCCCCTTGCTCTCTCAGCTGACAAAGTCTTGCCCATTTAACCAATTTGATTTTCGGATGCTAGAGATCAGGGCCAGACCACAAGAAGTCCCGCCTAATCTTATCAATGCTCTTAATGACACAGCTAGGTAGCTTGGAAATTGACATCCAATAGGGTGGGATAGTAGATAAGACCGAGTGTAGCAGAGTCAAATGTCCCCCCAAGGATAGAAATTTAGATTTCCAGACATCTAACTAATCTTATGAATTAGAATGACCCAGTCTTGCTTCCTAGGGCGACTACCAGAAATCAGCATCCCCAGATAAGTCATTGGTAAGGAACCAGTACCACAATGCAGCATCCTAGCAAGGTAAGTCTGAGGTTCCAAATTTCTATGGGAGGAGTACATGCATGATTTCTCTGAATTAACCCTAAGACCAGAGAGACCTCGAAGAAGAAGAGGATCATCTGGATAATGCGCATGTCTTTCCCTCCCCCTGCCGTCATGATAAGAAGGTCGTCATCTACGTCTTGTAAATGGCACACTTACCCCCGGAGTCCCCCAGAAGTACCCCAATTAGGATCCCTGAATTTAACGCGTTATTAAATAAGGTACTCAGCACATCCACCACCAGATTAAAGAGCAACAGAGAAAGAGGGTCCCCCTGCCTAAGTCCTCTTTTGTATCTAACGTATCCACATTCCTTGCCATTAATAATAAACTTAGACTTAGCAGAATAGAGAATGGCCCTAATCTATCCCAACGATCTGTCGCTAAAACCCTGGGCCTGCAAGAGCTCCAAAAGGAAGTTCCAATCAACAATATCAAAAGCTTTGTAGAAGTCCACCTTAAAGATGTGGCCCGAGAGACGATGCTGTTGCATATAGTAAATGAGCTCGTGGGCAGCGGCAATGTTATCGACAATACATCTACCTTTGATGAAAGTGGATTGAGTCATGTCGACCAAGTCACTGATCCCATAGCTAAGCTTGTTTGCCAGGAGTTTGGAAAGGATTTTGAGAGAAAAGTTAATTAGGCTAATCGAACGATAGTGCGAGGGATCTTCTGGAGTTTGAGTCTTCAGGATCAGTGCAATGTTCAACCAATTAATTCATTCTAAATTGCCTCTTCCCCAATAAAAATCATCTCACAGCTTGGAGATGTCGTCCTTAACAATATCCCAGAACTTCTAGAAGAAAAACATTGGGAAACCATCAGGTCCAGGTGCCTTATCATTGCTCATGCTAAAGACAGCCTTCTTGATTTCATCTTAGGTGAATGGGACGTCCATAAAGGAGAGGTCATGTTGGGTTTTTGGTCTATGCATGGTGTTCCAGTTAATCTGATGATGATACTCCTGGGTTAAGCCATATAGATTATGGAAGAAGGAGGTGAACACATCTCCTATTCTTTTCTCATCATCAACCCTATCATTATTGTGCATCACCCATGGGATGAAGTTCCTATTTCGTCGCCCATTTGCAACAGCATGAAAAAATTTTGTATTTTCATCTCCTTCCTTAATCCAAGTCACTCTCGCTCGCTTTTTCCAGTAAATTTCTTCTTGCTTGATAATTCTATCAAGATCTTGTCTCCTCAAAGTCTCAAGCGTGATTTCCTCATCCGACAGGGGTCTCCCCTCACAGGCAACCTCAAACCCATCTAATTCACTCATCAGGGGCAGGCTTCTTAAGTTTAATCGATCCAAAATCGAATTTGGCCCATTTTTTAAGATGCTCATAGGTTCTCAAGATCTTTTTAGACAAAGTGAAGGCACCGCATCCATGAAAAACAGGGAAAGTCCACCAATCCCTAATGAGGTCCCTGAAGTTGTCAGCTAGACACCATGCCATTTCAAAATGAAAGGTTCGAGCAACAGGTATATGGGAACCTGATTTGAGCCTAATTGGAACATAGTCAGACCTCAGCCGAGGGAGGTTATTTTGAAGAACTTTAGGGAACATCTCTAACCAGTTGGAGTTAATCAAGAATCTATTAAGCCTAACCCAAGTTGGATTCGCTTGACCATTAGTTCACGTAAATTTCTTCCCCACACTAGGTGGCTCCATAAGCTGGAGGTCCCTAAGAAAGTCTTGTGCCATTCTAATGTCCTCCATATTGATGATGCCATTCATCTTATCGGAAGGGTCAAAGATTGAGTTGAAATCCCCACAAATAGTCCAAGGAGTACCTAATCCTGGTCGATTACTTCTAATTTCATTCCATAAACCGAAGTACAGACTCAAGTCACATTATTGGTTCGATTAGTAAATTTGATCGAAAGACTACATATATTCCTTTGTGAACCTCTTCTCCCACAAAAATATTACTATTTAAACCCACAATAATTCCACCCGCTGAACCGACGGCCGGGATGAAGGAGAAGTGGTCAACCGGTGCCCACCAATCGATCTCCAAGTGGTAGAGTCGATGGAACTCAACTTGGACTCTTGGAGGCAACAAATGTCCGCATGGTGAATATGGAGGAAGTCTTTAACTAGGAATCTTTTAGATGGCATTCCTAGACCGCGCACATTTCAAGATATAATATTCATTAACAACTAATTGATCCTAGCGACGGGGTCAGACCTAGAGGTCCCCGCTACATCCCCTTGTGGGGCTAAACAATTGGACTCAAGCATGTGTAGGTGAGCAAAACATTTATCTCTATGATGCATGGAATCAAAGGTAATGCCACAAGCCATATAATAGTTATTCAATTGAATATCATTCCAATCAGTAATAAGAAGAGGGGTAGAGGATGTACCTTCCGGAGATGAGGTCGAATTCCCCTTCTTCTTAACTGATCTTGGGGGTTGTGATATGAATTCTTCTTCCTCATTCCATCTGGAAGAAGGCTTCTTCCTACACTCACTTCTTCATGCCCCCTTGAAGTATCCTCAGTTTGTCCTGTATAAAGCAGGCGCCTGATCTTCACTTCAAAATCTGACTCAGAGTCCTCAAATAACCGACTTGCGGTGCTGTCATCCTCCTACTCGGCACCAATCTCTTCCAGGCCTCCACTAGTCTCATGAACTAATCCATCATCTTGATTCTCACCACTCCAAATTTCAAGGTTATCCTTGAACACCTCTCCTACGGCATGGTTGGATTTAGTTGTGAGTTCAGAAGAGAATTTCGTCGGGACGAGAGTCCAAACACCATCAAGGAACACCCAAGTAAAATTGGGAGGAAGACTAAGGTTCGACGGGGGTTTAGAAGGGTCACAAAAGGAATCCTCACTAGTTAATTCCTGCTGGGCCACCATATCTGCCCCCGGCCCATCACCATTTGAAGAAATATTAGCATTATCCCCCAATGGGCTTGGCAGGGGCAGGCCACCAACATTGTCTGTGTCTCCCTCCGAAGAAAGGCCCAGTGAATTAACATTAGACATAGGGGTAATCATGGCCTGAGACCCAGCAGGATTAGGGGCCAAGCTACTTCCACGTGTTGCCACTTCATTCCCCTGCCCATCCTGCATGTCTCTGCCATTGTCCTCGGTGAGAGTGACCACCTCGACCAACCCCGGATCGACAACAAGGATGTTGTCACCCTTATCCATGGCGCCATGCAACGTCCTTGGTCCAGTGGATAAAACAACTCAATCCTCATTCTTCTCCAATGGTATTAACCAAACGGTCTGACCGGGATTATGGGCGGTCTCCTTCCGAACATCAACCACCGCATCACTGTTGGGAAGCCTCCCCAGAGTTATTAGTGTGACCCCGGGAGCATGGCTCACTGGACGAGTCTCTTTGGAACTTACGAACATGACCCCGAGAGCACCGCTCACCGGCCAGGCCTTAAGTGAACTTAAACGCATGACCCCGGGAACTATGGTCACCGGTCGGGACCTTTCCTCTGGGTGGGTGGTCAACGTTTGAACTTGCGGCTGCCATTCTTGATTACACCGCTCCCCAACTTCCTGCTGTTGGTTAGTCTCCCTAGATGTCCAACGATGATCCTCCTTCCTGGCTGGTCGACCTTGACTCTCCCCCTTGTCCATGAGAAGCTTCTCACCCCTGTTCTCCTTCTTCGACCGAATCTCCACTACACCCTTATCTTTGGTTTCCCAAGAAATCTCATGAGTATACCGTGAGTGGGCCTCCACCCCGTTCTCCACCTCCACCTCCAACGATACCGATGAATAGACAAACTTCTCCAAGTCACGACGGAAGGAAGGAAACGATAACTTGTTGTCCATCATAGGCAAAGTGAATCTTCTCATCTTGAAGCTAAGCGAAACCTCAAAAGGAATCCTAGCATGGCGGTGACAACGGACCAGAATGGATGCAGTTTACTCAGCTGCGGAATCACCACTAGATCACCAAATGAGGAGAAATTGGCCCCTTCCAGACGCTTCCCGACCGAACCCACCTCCGCCGTCCATTTAGAGATGGAGATAACGCAAGGTCCCAAACGTAAAGGCAAGCCTAACTCCCCGATTTTGCTAGCTTTGAGAGCCTCTTTCTCACTGCACAGAGTGCCCAGATATGAGTTGCCTTTGATTTCATAGACCGCATCTACTCTTGGTTTGTTTAGAGCCCCAGGAAGGAATTCCAGTAAGATATCATCGCTGGTTTGGCCTGAGATAATATCTAACACAATGACCTTGACCAGCTCCTTTTGAAGTTTTGAAGTCTCCTGTGAAAGAGAGATAGAGATATGAGACATAAATGGGTTCAGTCTATCAACAGGGGACACTCTCAAGCTGCTGCTGAGGGATCTCAGAACTCCGGAGAAGAGGCCTACTAAGCTTAGCCGTTGGGCGTACCCAGCGATATCTTGTAGGCTACGGCAGCTCAACCTTACAAACAGAAGCCATGTTACCCACGCTGCCACAACGTCTGTACGTCAAACAGTGTCGACATTCCGACGTCTTGTGCATCGATCTAAGACAATGTCCGCACGTCGTTGGTAACCACTGCCTCTTGATCCCTATCACCATGGTGCTATGACTCGAGGGAGACTCATGAGGGGTACAGGCCCCTCCATCCCCAGCCAGACTCCGGTTGCTCCTGCTCTTTTGACTTTGGACTTTCTCCCAACCTTCCTCAGTCTCCAGCTCCGCAGGGGGGGTCCTAACGTCCGGCGGACTGGCTGCCTGAGCGAACGACTTCCCCGACCGCACTAAGGAATCCCTTGCTTCAAAAACCTATTGCTCCCTGGAGGACGATGGTGTGAAGTCTGCCTGAAACCCACGCCTTCCTTGCCCGAAACTCCCTTCTCCGCGCCCAGGAGATCCCCATGTAGGGACTTCATTCCTTAATAAATAAATCAAATATGCATTTCTCTAAAGATATAAATATTATGTACATATATTATTTATGCATTTCAAAAATTAAAGCAAACCAACAGTAAAAAAAAATATCTCACAATATCACCTTCTACACAAGTCCAATAAATGCCCAGGTGTCAGAAAATAAACAAATTTCTCGGCCGACACTCTTTATTATTGTTATGGTAACTACGCTCAATTTCCTTGCTCCTCTCTTTCTTCTGAGTGTAGCTAGCGATGGAACAAGGACTGCTGCTCAACAGTTCAAATTCTCAAAAGAACGAGCAAGAGTTTGAGGAAAAGAGAGCAGGATGCATAGCAGAGCTGAAAGAAGAGGGATGGAGCCTGGCATGCATTGGTGCCCCCATGGTCATCACCACGCTGGCACAGTTCTTTGTCCAAGTGGTGTCATCCATGATGGTTGGCCATCTCGGTGAACTCCAACTCTCCAGCGCTGCCATTGCCACCTCTCTCACCGGCGTCACTGGATTCAGCCTTTTAGTAAGCCCTTTTTAATTTGGTATTTATTTTTTGTTCTTTTTTATCATTCCTACACAGCATGACATGACGTCTACTTTTATTGATGAACTGTTCATGTTTTGGTTTTTTTTAATAATCATTTTTAGATTTATAAATTTTATCGGGGGTAAAAGGATTAAATGATGTGTTTTTGATCTATCAAGTATCAACCTCATTTTAGGCGCTTATTATGATGGAAAACCTATATTTTTGTGTACGTGGTATTTAATAAATCATAAAAAAAAATAAGGGTGACTTTGACATGATAGCATGGTGGTTAGACATTTAACTATGTGAGAATTAATATGGGAGGGTGAGGATACAGCTCTATCTTTGTATTTAAAAAAATAAAAATAAAAAATAAAAGATTTATTTATTTATTATAATAAATATCAAAAGAATAGCTCCACTATATATATATATATATATATATATATATTAAAAAAAAGTATACTTTAGATAATCTTTCATATTTATATTAATATTTTGGCCTTCTTTCATCTTTTAATTTATTTATATCAAAAGAATAGCTCAACCATATATATTTATTTATATATATATATATTAAAAAAAAAAGTATACTTTAGATAAATATCAAAAGAATAGCTCAACCATATGGTTACTTGCTAATTAATATATATTTATTTAATTAAATTCTTTTTATAACTCATTTTTTGTTTAATAAGATGCATCTTGTTTTGTCGTTGATGAGTTTTCCAAGATGAACACCTGCCTTGCTTCGATCTGTTCTACTTGCCTAGAAAATAAACCTCCATACGTTAATGACTTTTTGTGTGCTAGAGATAATTATAACTACTCAAGGTATTTGGGTGAGCATCCCAAATGTATATCTATTACCCTCATTTAACAAACTTGTTCAGATATTGTCTTATTCTTATATTGAAATCAATGAATGGCAATTCTTTTATGTATTTAATGTCAAGCCTAGATTTTTTTTATAGGATTGGCATAAATTTGGCACATGACGTGTCGGTTTCTTGTAATTATGTGATTATTTAATAATGAAGTTTTGTTTCAAATCATATAAAAATTTTAATTTATTTAATTATTTGTCGAGTTTGTATATGCACCCAGACTCATCAAAATTTGCATTTCTAATAATAATAATAATAATAATAATAATAATAATAATAATTAAGGATGTCAACAGGTAGGATTCACTCGAGATGTATTCTCTGGTCCCGACCTAGACTTACTAAATCCATTCTTGATCCATATCGTTCCTACTGGATTTCCCATCATTGATTTTTTATACATCTATTAAATACATCAAATATATTATATTTTAGTAATATATATTTTTATTTAATATAAAATAATTTTTTAATATTATATATAACATTAAAATTATATATTTAGAGACAAAAATTATATATTTAAAGAAGAACATAGCGGGGAAAGTTGCCAATGGAGATTTACATCCCCGCTCCAGTCCTAACTCAGTTCTTGGAATTTTAACCTCAGCCCTGATTCCCTCGAGATGGGGAATTAGATTTTGGGTTGGGGAAAAATTGACAATCCTAATAATAACATGGGGAAAAGGCTGTCACTCCAAGGCGAAATGCTGTCACTCCAAGGCTTTCTTATTTTATAAAGCAATGAGCGGTGGTTGGCACACGGGTCTAATTCAAATTAGCTGTTATTTTTTGAACGTACACTGTGCATGATTTTTTTCCCCAGAAATTAATCAACCGTAAACAGAAAATGCACGTACTAATGGCCCTTAGATCAATTGGCACCGGGTCTTTTACGTAGGGCTTTCATCTTGGGTAGAGTGTGGCTCTCCAAGTTCGATTCTCGCCCAACAGAAGGTGAGGGCATTGTGGCGTAGAGTGTGGCTCCCCCGCGGTTGTCGCACTTTTCAAAAAACAAAAGAAAAAAATGCACATCATCTGGTAGTAGGTGAACTCCCTTGGCAAGTAGCCATGCCAATGATATAAACTTGGAGTTCCATTGCCAATAAACAAGGGTTGATATTTGTTTAAATTGTATACTGAAATAGTGATGCATGAAAAAACTTAGAACCAAATAACTAAAACTTATTTATGTGGAGTCCAAGGTTATCCATTATCAAAGGCAGGACTGCATTAAAAAGATGGATGCTGGACCTTTTATCTTTGTTGTCTCAGTTTTTTATCCCTCAAGTGATGCAGCGGTATACTTGAAACCCGTTGATTCGCCTTCGAATGCCCGGTAACAAGTTGTCTGAACCCTGTTGATCAAAGATAGCCAAGAATTTGGGAAGAGTAAAATCTTATTACTCAAGAAAATAGTGATAACAAAACTGATTTTCTCTTGCCCATAGGCTTACATCAAATTTTGGTATGACTCACGAGTTTGTGTCCCACAAACTCGTGACTTTTGTTTCTTGACCGGTTTCCCATCAAATAGACCCGGTACAACCATAAAAATCTCGTCTCCCACCAAATTACCAAAGTACCCTTGCGTCGTACTTCTCCATGTACGCACATGCCACGTCATCTATATGCCGTCATCATTCTCCCCAGGATGGAAAGAATTCACCCTCGAATTGTCGTTGTCGGAAAAGTCACCATAATAGGGTATCAAATGCTTGACATTGAAGACATCAGCCGTACAAATGTGGCTCGGGAGCTGAAGCCGGTATGCATTGGAATTGATCTTCTCAATGACCTCGACGGGCCCAATTTTCTTGGCCTTAAGCTTTTTGTACTCCCCAGCTGGAAAACGCTCCTTGGAAAACACAACCCACACAAAGTCTCAAACCTCAAACTCAACATAGTGGCGCCGCTGGTCTTCTTGTTGTTTGTAACTTGTGTTGGAGGTGTTCAAGTTGTCGAGAACGGTCTTATGAATGTTCTGTAAGCTTGTTACAAAATCATCCGCTTTCCCATGGATCCGAGTCTTAGTTGGTAGGGGAATCAAGTCGAGGGGTCCACGAGGAATTGCCGAGTACACCACCTGAAATAGACTGAACCCCGTACTTCTGTTTGTAGCATGGTTGTGAGCAAATTCTGCCTGACTCAATCTCACATCCCATCCTTTAGGAAAATCCCCCACAAAACAATGAAGCAAGTTACAAAGTGAGCGGTTAACGACTTCAGTTTGTCCATCCGTCTGAGGGAGATAGGCACTGCTAAGATTGAGTTGAGTGTTCACCATCTTCCACACAATTCGCCAAAAGTGGGTAAGAAATCGTGTATCTCGATTGGATACAATTGAGGATGGTAGGCCGTGGAGGCGGTAGACATTACGGAAAAATAGCTGGGCCACATTGACAGCATCCATCATCTTCTTGCAAGGAATGGAGTGCACTATCTTGAAAAAACGGTCTACCACAACAAAAATAGAGTCGTTGCCACATTGAGTACGTGGCAAACCCAGCACAAAGTACAGACTAATGTCCATCCATGGCTGAGAAGGTACTGGCACCGGCATATAGAGCCCAGCATTGGTTGCGCTCCCTTAGAAGATCTAGCATATTCGGCATCGTTGAACAAACTTTTCAACATCCTTACGTATGCCTGGCTAAAAGTAGGAAGCCTGAATCAACTGGAGCGTCTGGTCCCTCTCCACATGGCCTTCACCGTGCAACTCTCTAATAATGTGCACCCGTAAACTCCAATCTGGAACACAGAGTTGGTTTCCCCGAAACATGAAACCATCCTAGAATAGAAAATTCATCCATTTTGCAGCCTGTACATCTAGGAGGATCTCCGAGAAATATGGGTCAGCCGTAAATGAATCACGAAAAGAGTTAAAACCAAGTACCTCGACTCGCAATGTGACTAAAAGGTTGCTTCGCCTACTGAGTGCGTCCGCTAAACGATTAGAGACCCCTGCTTTGTTCTTCACAACAAAGGTAAATTCATCTAGAAAGTTCACCCATCGTCCATGGCGGGCTGACACTTTATGTTGTTGATGTATATGTCATAGAGCAGCGTGGTCTGTGTATAGAATGAACTCCCGATGGATGAGGTAATGGCTCCAGCGCTTGATAGCTTGCACCACAACATAAAACTCAACATCGTAGGTGCTATAATTCAAGCGTGCGCCCAACAGCTTCTCAATGAAAAACGCAACAAGCACCCCTTGCTGACTTAGGACATACCCAATGCCCACCTTGGACGCGTCTGTGTGAAGCTCAAATGGATGGGTGAAGTCAGGAAGTGCCAAGACAGGGGCAATGGTCAAGCGTTCCTTCATCAATCGGAAAGCAACCTCGACGTTGGCAGTCCATGTAAATTTGCTGCCCTTCAAGCACTCAGTCATTGGTGCCATGATGCTGCTAAAGTGAGCGATGAACCGCCGATAGAAGGATGCAAGGCCGTGGAAGCTTTGTACCTCGGTGATAGTTGTTGGAGTTGGCCAATCTTGTATCGCCTTAATCTTGGCCTCGTCCACTTGTATACCTTCCCCTGAAACAACATAACCCAAAAACAATACCTTGGGTGTGAAGAAAACACATTTTTTCTTTGAAACAGGCCGCCCCTGTTGAACTCCCTTGGCAAGTAGCCACGCCAATGATATAAACTTGGAGTTCCATTGCCAATAAACAAGGGTTGATATTTGTTTAAATTGTATACTGAAATGGTGATGCATGAAAAAACTTAGAACCAAATAACTAAAACTTATTTATGTGGAGTCCAAGGTTATCTATTATCAAAGGCAGGACTACATTAAAAAGATAGATGCTGGACCTTTTATCTTTGTGGTCTCAATTTTTATCCCTCGAGTGATGGAGCGGTATACTTGAAACCCGTTGATTCGTCTTTGAATGCCCGGTAACAAGTTGTCTGAACCCTGTTGATCAAAGATAGCCAGAAATTTGGGAAGAGTAAAATCTTATTACTCAAGAAAATAGTGATAACAAAACTGATTTTCTCTTGCCCATATTCTTACATTAAATAGGTGAAAATAGCACTAAGAAAGGAGATAATTTGAAAATTTATCAAAAATGGTAAATTCTCAAATATCAGTAAGAAATAAAAGATCTATAAAAATAAAGACTATTGCCACAAACGACTCACAAATTAGAGATTTCTATCATAAGATATAATGAAATCAATTATTACTAAAAATAGCAAAATTAGCATTTTCGAGGCCTAAACGATGGAATTTGGCAAAATTTTGGTATGACTCAGACTCGTGACTTTTGTTCCTTGACCCGTTTCCCATCAAATACACTCGCTACAACCATAAAAATCTCGTCTCCCGCCAAATTACCGAAATGCCCTTGCGCCGTACTTCTCCGTGTACGCACATGCCACATCGTCTATATGCCGTCATCATTCTCCCCAGGATGGAATGAATTCACCCTCGAATTGTCGTCATCGGAAAAGTCACCATAATAGGGTATCAAATGCTTGACATTGAAGACATCAGCCGTACGGATGTGGCTCGGAAGCTAAAGCCGGTATGCATTGGAATTGATCTTCTCAATGACCTCGACGGGCCCAATTTTCTTGGCCTTAAGCTTGTTGTACTCGCCAGCTGGAAAACACTCCTTGGAAAACACAACCCACACAAAGTCTCAAACCTCAAACTCAACATAGTGGCGCCGCTGGTCTTCTTGTTGTTTGTACTTGTGTTAGAGGTGTTCAAGTTGTCGAGAACGGTCTTATGAATGTTCTGTAAGCTTGTTACAAAGTCATCTGCTTTCCCATGGATCCGAGTCTTAGCTGGTAGGGGAATCAAGTTGAGGGGTCCACGAGGAATTGCCGAGTACACCACCTGAAATGGACTGAACCCCGTACTTCTGTTTGTAGCATGGTTGTGAGCAAATTCTGCCTGACTCAATCTCACATCCCATCCTTTAGGAAAATTCCCCACAAAACAACGAAGCAAGTTACCCAGTGAGCGGTTAACGACTTCAGTTTGTCCATCCGTCTTAGGGAGATAGGCACTACTAAGATTGAGTCGAGTGTTCACCATCTTCCACACACTTCGCCAAAAGTGGGTAAGAAACCGTGTATCTCGATTGGAGACAATTGAGGATGGTAGGTCGTAGAGGCTGTAGACATCACGGAAAAATAACTGGGCCACATTGACAGCATCCGTCGTCTTCTTGCAAGGAATGAAGTGCACTATTTTGGAAAAATGGTCTATCACTACAAAGTCCATACTAATGTCCATCCATGGCTGAGAAGGTACTGGCAACGGCATATAGAGCGCAGCATTGGTTGCGCTCTCTTTTCGAGATCTGGCATATTCGGCATCGTTGAACAAACTTTTCAACATCCTTACGCATGCCTGGCTAAAAGTAGGAAGCCTGAATCAACTGGAGCATCCTGTCCCTCTCCATATGGCCTTCACCGTGTAACTCTCTAATAATGTGCACCCGTAAACTACAATATGGAACACAGAATTGGTTTTCCCGGAACAAGAAACCATCCTAGAGTAGGAAATCCGTCTGTTTTGCAACCTGTACATCTAGGAGGATCTCCGAAAAATACGGTTCCGTCACAAATAAATCACGAAAAGAGTCAAAACCAGGTACCTCAACTCGCAATATGACTAAAAGGTTGCTTCGCCTACTGAGTGCGTCCGCCAAACGATTAGAGACCCCTGCTTTGTGCTTCACAACAAAGGTAAATTCATCTAGAAAGTTCACCCATCGTCCATGGCGGGCTGACACTTTATGTTGTTGATGTATATGTCATAGGGCGGCGTGGTCTGTTTATAGAATGAACTCAAGATGGATGAGGTAATGGCTCCAGCGCTTGATAGCTTGCACCACAGCATAAAACTCAACATCGTAGGTGCTATAATTCAAGCGTGCGCCCGACAGCTTCTCAATGAAAAACGCAACAGGAACCCCTTGCTCACTTAGGACACACCCAATGCCCACCTTGGACGCGTCTGTATGAAGCTCAAATGGATGGGTGAAGTCAGGAAGTGCCAAGACAGGGGCAGTGGTCAAGGGTTCCTTCATCAATCGGAAAGCAACCTCGGTGTTGGCGGTCCATGTAAATTTGCTGCCCTTCAAGCACTCAGTCATTGGTGCCATGATGCTGCTAAAGTGAGCGATGAACCGCCGATAGAAGGATGCAAGGCCGTGGAAGCTTCGTACCTCGGTGATAGTTGTTGGAGTTGGCCAATTTTGTATCGCCTTAATCTTGGCCTCGTCCACCTGTATACCTTGGGTGTGAAGAAAACACATTTTTTTCTTTGAAACAGGCCGCCCTTGTTGAACTCCCTTAGCAAGTAGCCACGCCAATGATATAAACTTGGAGTTCCATTGCCAATGAACAAGGGTTGATATTTGTTTAAATTGTATACTAAAATGGTGATGCATGAAAAAACTTAGAACCAAATAACTAAAACTTATTTATGTGGAGTCCAAGGTTATCCATTATTAAAGGCAGGACTGCATTAAAAAGATAGATGTTGGACCTTTTATCTTTGTGGTCTCAGTTTTTTATCCCTCGAGTGAACAAAAGCTAAACATATTCTTGGTTGTAGAGTGAATGTTAGAAGTCGCAGGACCATGGATAGATCCACAAAGATCACATATTTATGTTCTTATCAAGTTGTTTTGAAAGGTGTTAATATTTTAATATACTAAAAAGGTCTATTTTCAACATCAAAAAATATAATTGATATATTAATGTATTAGTACGTTGATGTGAAAATATGTTTTTTTTTCCCAATGAATTCGCATCACTTTTCTGTAGACACATCATTTTTTCTTTCGCCTAAATTTTATATTGGCTATCAATTCCGAAATCATCTTAGCTCTTTGTTCACCTATTTCTTGTGCAAAAGACACCAAAGCACCACGGTCTGAGTCTCGGCTTTGAGGGAAATGCTTTGATATCTAAGTAAGGTTAGAATTATTCTCAACAGAGAAGCGAAGGGATCTATGGCTATATATGGAATTCTCTAGTGAATCATTCTCTCATTTTATTGCTTATACTCGCCATTTATAACATCAATATTGACTTAATTTCTTGACTTTGATGACTTGATCTCCGGTTAGATGGCCAAGTGGGCTTAATCGCCTTTGAGAGAGTTCTTTCCTATTATTTAATGACAGAGTGAACTTCCGCTACTATTAGAGATTCTAGTTTCTTTATAGGATGAGTAAATGAGCTTTGTTGTTGGTGCTCAATTCCAAGGCCTGTTTAATTCCTTGCTCACGATTCCTTGCAAAAAAGAAAGCAAATTACCGGGGTTAGTCAAAGACTTTGTTTTTGAGGCACTCGATGTCTGATTCAAGTGAAAACTATTTTTTGGAGAATAGCAGGGCTCATTGAATTAGGAGTGTTAGTTCTAGAGGGGTAGATGTGTATAACAACAAAGCTCAATCTCACAAGATATAATAACACACATATAATCAAGCAAAAAAAAAAGGAGGCACACAAGATAGTTATCCAGTTCGGCAATAAAACTTGCGTCGTACTTCTTCATTTGGGAGGCCAACCCCGGAGAAAACAATCCATTAAAAGAGGTGATAAAGAAAAGAGTACAATACTCCCTATTCCCTTACCCACTCAATACAAAGAACACCCTGGTAAGATTACCCAATGCCCACTCTCCTTAACCCTCACCAAGGGGTCTCTCGCTCGTGGCTCATCCTATATCTTCAAACAGGGTATCTTATATAAACGCACCAATGTCCCAATATATCCTCCACTTTTAGACTTTTCCGCGGCATCCTAACTTGGACACCTTCCAAAGTTAGATGTTGCAACACTCAGTTGCAGCATTACCCACCTTACTGAACATGACTGAGTTCTAGCCCAGTTGCAACCGAACTTGTGACACCTTTAACCTTTCCTGTTCTTTCAGTCCACTTCATAGCAGTTAACTCGTCCCGTGCTCCTCCTGCCTACAACCACTTCCTTCCTCACATCATTTCAGCAAGTCCCCTTTCCTAAGGGTCGCACCCACTAAGGGGCGAATACCATCACACCAAAGATGGTTCCAAAAGATCTCTCGATCTTCTTTCCAAACTTTGTCCAAGTTTGGTCTTCCATATAATTTTTGTTTGAATTATGAATATATTGTTGCTAAACTTGATCTCCTCTCATCCAAGTTTAGTCTTCAATATCTTCCAAGCATGATCTCAATAATCCATGCATAGGTCTTCAAATCTTCAATCAATCCTCAGCTAATCTTCAATCAATCTTCAATGATTAGTCTCCTTGAATAGCTCCGTCCATAATTAGCTTTCTTAGTATCTTATACTCCATGATGATCTTTTCTCAATAAAGAATAATTCCTCTCTTTCCAAGCAAGTGATGTTGGACTCACACAATTCTATCAAGAACGTTTTTGTTGGCGCGTCTACACCTCTTTCTGTCATCACCAACCCTGATCCAATAATTTCCTTGCATTTTAGATCTCAGATTGACTTAATCAGATCCCTCTTAGACATGCTTGGCTCTCCTGTCATCCATAGCATCCTGGGGTCTTGGATGCTTCCTGCTACTTCCCTAGCTAATTTTGGTTTCAATGACCCAGCTCTCAACCTGTTTCTGTATGGAAGGGACCTGCCACACTGGCTAATGAGATGTTTCATTGATTCAGGATTTGTATTTAGTTTCTAGTTCTGGTTGCTTTTGTAACTTCCTCCCTCTTTTGTTCCCATTTCTTTCTTTAATAAATTAGCCCCCTCCTGGGGTTCTTTAGGAGTTTAGCAAATATATGATTTATCATCCCGGATCTTACCAAAAATAGATAAAATCATACCTAAGTTAAAACTTACTCTTTTATTAGAGATCCCTTTATTTTGATGCTCCTTCCAAAAATAGTTATTCTACAATTGAACCAATGAGAGGAAAAACTCTAAACATAATCCTTCATCATGATCTTCTAGCCCACATTTCTTCATGTGCCAAGTCATCACTCGTTTAGCCATATCATTTTCTTTGTCACTTTTCCTTTTTGCCAAGTCATCATTGTGGTGTCATCTTCCTTTGCCATGCCATCTCTTGGTTTGTCACATAATGCCAATCTAAGTTTTTAGACCTAACAAGGAGCAAAGGTTTTGGGATATATAGAGTTGGAATTCTCTAGTGAATCTTTCTCTTACCTTATCACCCATGCTTGCCTTTCATAACCTCCTTGTTGAATTAATTTCCCACCTTTAACAAATCAATCTTCCACATTTAATTATATTACTAGCCTTGCTAACCTTTGGAAGATTTCTTTCTCTCCATTCGATGGTTTAGTGTCCATCACCATCGGAGATTTCATCCTTTTTTTTATTTTAAAAAAAAAAGTAGATAAGTTTTGCTGCATCTAAAGATTTAGTCTTCCTTGTTGAATAAATAGATACTAAGACTTGATGTATTGAGTTTAGGTCGCACCACGTGCTTATGATCGATGATGCCACATGGATGGGTGATTTTTCTCATATCATAGTTGAGTTTGAGAGCTAATATTTGGTATTATTATTAGTTGGGAATAAATTTTGTGTTTTTTTAATATTATTATTGGGAAATATTTAATATTTTGTATTTAATAGTTTATCCAATATAAGCATGAGCTTAATATCTTATTGATTGTAGAGATTATTTTAACATTTTGGTTTGATGATATATTTCCTTCTTTTCCCCATCTATGCTCTATTCTCAGATGGGCAAAGAACATAATCTTTTTCTTTTATTTTCCACATTTAGAGATTGCATAGGTAATTTATCTATCTATGCACTTGTTGTTCAGAGTAATGTGCATTTAGTTTTTCTTGATCAAGCAATTCATGTACTTGAATAGCTAGGAATGGCTAGTGGGTTGGAGACACTATGTGGACAAGCTTATGGAGCACAACAATACCAAGAGCTAGGAATACAAGCTTATAGAGCCATATTGTCTCTTTTTATTGTTTGCATTCCGATATCCTTTATATGGGTCTCAATGGGAAAACTACTTATATTCGTTGGCCAAGACCCCTTGATCTCCAAAGAGGCAGGGAAGTATGCACTGTGGTTGATTCCTGCCTTGTTTGCCTATGCCATTACTCAGACTATGACGAAGTACCTTCAATCTCAAAGCCTGATTCTTCCTATGCTTTTGAGTTCTATTGCCACTCTTTGCTTTCACATCCCCCTCTGTTGGTTCATGGTCTTCAAATCAGGATTGGGGAATGTGGGTGCTGCTCTCTCTATAAGTATATCGTATTGGTTGAATGTCTTTAAACTTGGATTATATATCAAGTATTCAGACTCTTGCAAGCCAACTCATACTCCGTTTTCTGTCAAGGCTATTAAAGGAATAAATGAATTCTTGCGGTTTGCGGTTCCATCTGTAGTGATGATATGGTAATTAATTTCTATTGTTAATTAAGTATCACATTATGAGCATTGCTAATTAAATGTTGATGCAGTCTTGAATGGTGGTCATTTGAGCTACTTATCTTGCTTTCTGGTTTGTGCCGAATCCAAAGCTGGAAACCTCAGTCCTTTCTGTTTGGTAATGGACAAAACAAATTCATTTTAATATGCTTGATATTATTTAATGGGCATTTATTGATCTCATTTCTTGGTTTGTAGCCTCAATAGCATTTCATTTCTGTACACGATCCCATTTGGGCTTGGTGCAGCAGCAAGGTATATCTACTTGTAAATATTAAGAATAAACAAAACAACATACTGTTATATTATATATTAAAAATAAAGAATATGAACAATATTTTAAATTAATTAATATATATATATACACATATGATATTTACGCTAGAAAACAACTATATTAAGTAACAAAGCATGAGAAAGACTAACCAACTATAAAAATACAGAGGCATAAAATAACATTCTAATCTATTTAATGATGATTATGATACTACATATGTTTATGAGAATTATTTTAAATTTTGATATATGTATATACAGTACAAGGGTATCAAATGAACTAGGAGCCGGAAATCCAAATAAAGCTCGTTTAGTTGTTCAAGTTGCGTTGCTAATCACTATTACTGAGGCTGTAATTGTCAGCACGACAATATTTGCCTTGCGCTACATTTTGGGCTATGCATACAGCGATGAGAAGGAAGTTGTAGATTATGTGACACAAATGGCACCTCTTATTTGTATCTTAGTAATTATGGATAGCCTTCAAGGGGTTCTCTCAGGTTATTTATTACACTTAATAGTTGATAAAATAATCTATTGAATGAAGTTAAAAGTTAAATATTATTTTCTTCTTCAGGTGTTGCTAGAGGTTGTGGATGGCAACATGTAGGTGCTTACATTAATCTAGGTGCATTCTATCTATTTGGGATACCTGTTGCTATTGTATTGGCTTTCATAATTCACTTACGAGGAAAAGGTCTTTGGATTGGAATCCTCGGAGGGGCTACAGTACAAACAACACTTCTTTTGGTTATTACATTTTCCATAAATTGGCAGCTACAGGTTCTTTATATATATATTTTTTAAAAAAACTTTTATGTCACATTTGGTTTCAAATTCTCATTTTAATCTACTTTCGTAGGCGAACAAGGCTCATCAGAGAATGTTCGAGGAAAGATTACCCTGTGAAAATAGATTGAAGTGAAGCAATGTTATCATTAATGGTTTGTTAGCTTGTTGTTGTGTTTTTATTTTAGTTTCTTTTGTTTTTCGTATGGTAAAATTTTGAGCTTCATTTTGATTGATTCAAAGATGAAGCTACCTTAAGCAGCGTGTTTCCATCAACAAATTATGATGTGTTTGTTTCAGCTATATTGTATTAGTATTTTTGTCTTTTGGTCACTGAGAATGAGCTTGGGCTCTTAAACATAAATATGCAACTAGTTTATTTTTTATAAATAAGCGAACAATGCTCATCAGAGAATTTTTGAGGAACAATTACCTTTTGAAAATAGATCGAAGTAAAGCCGTGTTATCAATAATGATTTATTAGCTTGTTGTTTTGTTTTTGTATTAGTTTGTTTTGCTTACAATATGGTACAATTTTAAGCTTCATTTTGATTGATTCAAAGATGAAGCTACCTTAAGTAGTGTGTTTCCATTAACACATTATGGTGTGTTTGTTTCCGCTACATTGTATTAGTATTTTTGTCTTTTGGTCACTAAGAATGAGCTTGGAGCCCTTAAACATGAACATACAACTAGATTGGTTTTAATAAATAAGCGAATCATCAGAGAATTTTAGAGGAACGATTACCCTGTGAAAATAGATTGAAGTCAAGCAGTGTTGTCATTAATGGTTTATTAGCTTCTTGTTGTGTTTTTGTTTTAGTTTGTTTTGTTTTTATTATGGTAAAATTTTGAGCTCCATGTTGATTGTTTAAAAGATAAAGCTACCTTAAGTAGTGTGTTTCCATCAACATAATATGGTGTGTTTGTTTCCACTGTATTGTATTAGTATTTTTGTCTTTGTTTATTGAGAATGAGCTTGGGCCCTTAAACATGAATATGAAACTAGCTTGGGCCCTTTTTTGTGTGACATTGATGACGGTCTTTTATTTTTTGTATGACAAAAGGCTACCACCTTTTGTCATTTGATAAAGTAGGTTTGGAGGTCTGTATGACAAAGGCTACCACCTTTGTCAAAGGGATAAGTAGGTTTGGAGGTGCACTAATTACGGTGACTTAACATCCTTCTAGGGATTTGCTATGTTAGGCAGCCTAACACAAAGAGAAATAAAAGCCTGCCATGTGTGCTTTAGATGATATATTGGTGGTCATAACTCGACAATAGTAAATCTCTAGTAATGCAGTAAGGGTGGAAATACAATACTGCCACAGGGGACTCATATTTGAGTCCAGTATATAGTCAATGAATAGTACTCTATAATACTGGCATACTAGGTCTATAATGAACAATAAATGAACAATATTCTATTGTATGTGCATGCATGAGGTTTCGAACCCGCACTTGCCCATTCTCTTCCATGGTGTCTTACCATTATACCATGCTAGCGTTGGCAAGTCACCAACTTATATGAAAGAATTTTAATAATGTTACAAATAGATATTTTACTTATAATAATAATTTTAGTGTTATTTAATAATGAGATTTATTATATTAATTCAGTTGTATGAACTATTATATTGTTTTGTGAAAATTGGAATGATTTGAGATAAATTAGATAATCACAATAGTCTATTCTCAAGTGAAATAAAAAATATATATACATTTGTAAATTATTCAAATTAATTATATATTCAACAAAGTTTTTCACCAATATAGCTAAAACACTAATAGTTTCCATCTAAACTCAAAATTGTCAGGCTTAAGAGAGCTATCATCTTCATATCTTTATGTGCCATTACCAATTAATTCTAAATTTAGTAAAAATGCTTAAAAAAAAAGGGCCTTTCTTGGAATGACACTGTTTTTTTTAATTGTCAAAATAGCCATTAGATCATTTTATTTGTCAAAATGGTTTTAGGACCATCATCATATGCACCACATTTTTTATAATCTAAAACATAAAATGCCATTTTTCACTATCATCCTTTCTTTCATTATAATTATTAAAATGGTCTTTGTTTTTTTTTCCTTAACTTTTTAATTTAATTCGTTTTTAAAATATTAATTTTAAAAAAAATTATTTTTTTTTAAAAAAACGTATTTGTTTTTGAAATATATTATTTTTAAAATATAAAGCATTTTTCACATTTTTAAACCTATTTTTTGTTCTACTTTTCTTAAAAACTTATTTGCTTAAATCTTTTAGATTTATTGGGATTTGATTTTGTTTAAATTTCCCTTCCCATTGATAATATTTAAAAAATAGAGTAACTTGAGAAATTAATAATTATTTACTTATTTATTTATTTATAAATTTTTTATTTTAATAATTTGTTTGCAGTGTAAAAATTGAATTCAAGTACAAATAAAAAGCACACCGATCATTTTGTTTACATTACATATTTCTAACATGTACTCGGTAAGTAATTCTATAATGCCCATGTATTTACATAAAGAGCATATATTATGGCCACTAGGATCAGAGTTTCAATCAATCACTTTGCTTACATGACCTATTTTCCAAGTCACCTTCTTCTTTTTGTTTTTTGGTTTATTAAAACAGAAGTATATATAGATTAATAACAACTTATGCAATTTAATCTTAATGTGGTTATATACACTTTTAATGTGTGAATTTATATATATAATCGTGACAACTCCACCATTAGTCAAATACATACGATCACATGGCATCCAACATTATGCATAAGCAAAGCTTGTTAATTGTGCACAAAAATATAAATCAATTTAACAGAATTAAAAACATCTCCCCATGTCATTAAGTTAAATGTGATTATGTAAAAACTTTTAATGTATAATTTTCATAATCATAGATATTGTGGCTAATCCTTTGCAATTAAAACTATAAAATCACATGATATTCAACAACATAAATGAAACATGATGCAAATAAGATATTTTTATTAATTATAATTAATCACAATATATGTTATTAAACCTAAATGCGATCTTTTAAAGTCTTAATGTATAATTTATATGATCATGAATGTTGTGGTAATTCTAAATTAACAAATTTATATGATCATGCAACATAAAGCAATATGCATGAACAAATTCAATGCAAATCGAAACAATTAATACACTAATTATAATTAATCCACTCCATATATGAAAATTTCATACAAACAAATTCTCTAAAAGATAAATGATTAAACAGGGTTAACATTCAAAAGCACACTTAAATTTATTTAAAATTTAACAAAGTAGAAATACTAAATACTTTTAAAGCAAAATAATCTTGCAAAAAACATCCATGAATTTATTTTATTTAAATTTAATCTAAAACATTGAATAAATAAAATATAATAAATAAAAAAAATAATTTATAATAAATAGTTCATCCCTCGTGAATTTCAAATATTCCTAAACTGCCCTTCCAACTTTGGCAAACTCCGGACAACCCTTCCGTTATTGTTTAAGTTCCCATTTACCTCCTACCGTTCACTTTAAATGGGTCAATGTTATGAAATTTCATTTTTGCCCTTGAAAATGGTGGGAAAAAAACCGCCCAATCATATCATGTCCATCATTATACATACAATTTTGCATTTTTGCCTTTACGCTTTGCTTTTTTTGTCAAATAAAGTTTAGAAGGCTCATCACATCTTCTTCTTCTCCTAATTTGGTTTGTTCGATTTTAGTTATGTTGGTTTCTTGATAAGGTGATAATTTCTTTGTTGCTCTCACTTTGATCATTCTGCGGGAGGGAGGGAGTTTTATAAAATGCAGGTTTATTATGGAGAGTTTTTGTGGTATTGTTAGATACAACGGGGAGGGACGAGTGCTAATGTTCACGGCACTGACTTCTTGGGAATCGGTGTTAGCTTAGATATGTGAGTGATGGGGTCTCGATGTTTCCCGTGTCAGGGTGAAGTTTATCACACCCTATGGATATATAACGGTTTGCCCAATATAAAACGAAGTTGACTTCCAGCGGATGTGTCACGTGTACTCCATCTTCAAATGCGTTATAGTCAATCTTGTTGTCGAGACAGACGATGTGCCATTGTCGAATCCTACTGAAAATGAGTTTTTCTCATTGTAAGATTCTTCTCTTTTATGTTTATCTAGTTGTATAAGTTAAGTTTTGTTTAACTGTGCCAGTCTCTGTTTAAATATATTACGTTTTCATTTAAAAATTGTCTTCTCCGTTTAATTTATTTTGTATCTATTTAAATATTTGACTTAACGTTTAAATTTTTAATTTATCATTTAAACACTTTATGTCTATGCTTAAAATATTGATCGTTTTCGTTTAAACTGAAGTGTTCGGAGGAATTTGGATTCTACGAGCGCTCTTGTCCCACCCCATGGCAACCCTAATGGTATAGGATGCCTTCCTTTCTCGTCAGATCAATCTGAAGTGTTGTCGTTGGATATCGGACAACGTTTTGAAGGCATTGAACATTTCAGGGATGCACTTCGAAATTTTGCAATCAAACAGAATTTTGACTTCAAATTCATAAATAACGAAAAACACTGGGTGACTGTGGAATGCGTTGCCGATGGTTGTCAATGGCGCCTTCATGCATCAAAAGAATATAATAAAAATTTATGGTATCCCGTGTACAAGAATTAATGATGCCATTAAATTTTCTAAAATTTAACATAAATATTGGAAGCATATATATTTTTCCTCGTTATCAGTTAAGCTTGGTCCCCCGTGCGTTTCCCTTTTTTTCTCCGATCTGAAGCGTCAACCGGCTTGTGGACTTCACACCATAAATGAGAATGAAGACCCTTTCGCCTGGACACCCCCTCCTCCTCTGCTTCTTCTCAGATGAGTTTTTTCTTCATGTGTCCAGGATATTCGCTTTAGTTAGACCACAGTTTTGAGATCAACTCTATCTTAAAGGATGTGCCACGGTCATCTTCTTCAGGAGAATCAATCAGCTGCAATCACGTAACAAGCTAAATTATCTTTTCCTGTTCAAGTTGGAAAGCCCGCGTTATTACCTGATATGTAAGCAATGACGGGCAAGCAATTAAGTAGGTATTTCGACTTGGTCAGGAAGAGAAAGTTTTCACTCATTTCTTGATTGCGGAGTATTCTCCAGAGGAGGATGACCATGACACATCCTTTAAGACGGAGTTGATATTTAACACTTAAGAATTGTTCTTATCATTTAAAAGCTTTTCCTTACTATACAAACATCATTGTCTGTGTTTAACTATCTGGATCTTCATTTAATTTCGAATTATTTTCATTTAAAAATATTTTTTTCTATTTAAATATCAGTGTCTTTACAAAACCTTGTTTAAGTGTTCGTGTTCTACGTTGTACAGGTTCAAGTTGATGCCCATGTTATGCAACAGCCGTGAGCAAGCAAACAAATGGGAGACCTACTTATTGTCGGACATACATTCGTAGGTAGAGATACTTGTTGAGGAAAGCCGTGATCTTTATGTTGGTCATTGTGTCGATGATCTTAATAGACGAAAGAGGATCGAGTCGCAAGTGTCCGAGGTCCGACTAGGCATTGTAAATGAACAAATATTTTAAACGAAACAAACTTATTTGAGTGTCAACTTTTGATATTTAAATAGAGACATTCTCTCTTAACGTTTTACTTAAACATTTGAGGAACAAAAATGACATTGTAAATAAACAAAAAGTTAAATAAAAACGCTTAGTATTTAAACAGAGACAACAGTAATTAAACAACAAAAAATGATAATTACACAGCGAGACAATGTTGTTTAAACAGAGAAACCTAGAAATTAAACAGTGATAATGATATTTAAACAAAGTCAATTATATTTAAATGAGATACAATCTTATTTACATGGTAATTCTGTTTTACATAATTACATATTAATCTTTTTTCACCTTGGTCGAGGAATCCCATTTCTCATTGATGCCGGCTGCGCTCCCTTCCTTAAGTATGCGGGTAACATATTTAAAGCGCCAGTAAGGGACGTCCGCTTGCGGTAGCCGTAGCTTTTCACCGTTGAGTAGTTGTTTGATAAACCGCATGTTTGTAAGGACGGCACATTCGATTGTACCCGTCCTTCAAATTGCTCCACTCGAGCAACAAGCCGATAGAACTCGCCATCAGTACCTGGCACGCCTGCAGTAGACGTGCGGTAACATCATCACCAAGGGGGGCCGTAGCTATCGGGGGGCTGTTGCGATGGGGGCTGTTCCGGTAGGAGGGGATGTTGCCGTCGGGGGAGAGGATGTTTCGGCCTGTTGAGGTAGTGCGGGGCTCCTCCGGTGCAGAGAAATTCGTGCATGGGTTGGGCTATCATTAAGTGAATGGCGTAGAGTACTCCTTGAAGAGGATGGCCTCTCATGTTGCCTTCGCGCCAATGGTTCAGGAGCAATAGCATGCCCCCGGCGGATGTCCCGAATGAAGATTTTTTCATCCGCATTTGCCGCGACCAACTCAGGAAACTAACGTAGATAAACAACACAATGTTATTGAAAGCATTTAATTTAAACAATAACAAATAGTTTTAAACAATTAACTTAAATGTTTAAATGGCTTACATATGTTTTTAAATGTTATCCAAAATATTTAAACAGAGAACCGATAGTGAAACACTAAATCACAGTTTTTAAACATAAAAGTTTGATATTTAAACAGAAACTCATGATTTATTGCCTCTTTCCTTCGAACGATGACAATATGGCTTCTATCGTCACTTGCTTCCGGTAACTATTTTCACCGTAACACAACATCCTCGGGGTCTTGCCAAATCTCTTTCGATCATGTATAAAACCATAGACAAAAATAAAAACGAAAATATAACCCTATCCGATAAATCTCCTTGCAGACTTCAATATCATCCAATAAAAATAGAACCACAAAACAATACCGAAAAATCTTATTTTCTAACATAATCGTTTATGAAAAAAAAACCAAAACCACAACTTCTTCAATGGCGTCCACCTTGGCTCAATACCTCACACTGTAAACTGATGAAATGCCGAATACTTGAGCGATAATTCTTCTTCGAGACAATGGTGGAAAGCGAAGAAGAACTTCGAGACAAGGATGCCCAAGCGAAAAGAAAAGCTGAAAAGGCAGAAAGAGAAAAAAGTATAACCGGCGCCAGTAATGGTTGTCTCTAGGGATTACCCCCTATTGGTCACTTCAAGTAGGTCCATGTTATGAAATTCTTTTTTTGCCCTTGCGATGGAGTGAAAAATACCGCCCAATCATATTATGTCTAACCTTTATGCATACAATTGTGTACTTTTTTTGCCTACCTGCTTGCTTTTTGTGAATCAAAGTTTAGAAGGCTCATTACATTTTCTTCTTCTTCTTCTTCTTCTTCTTCTTCTTCTTCTTCTTCTTCTTCTTCTTCTTCTTCTCCTCATTTGGTTTGTTCGATTTGAGTTCTGTCGGTTTCCCGATAAGGTGAGAATTTCTTCATTGCTCTCACTTTGATCATTTTGAGGGAGGGAGTAACACAATTTATAAAATTACAGATTTATTATGAAGAGTTTTTGTGGTATTGCTAGATACAACGGGGAGGGAGGAGTGCTAATGTTCACGGCACTGACTTCTTGGGAATTGGTGTTAGCTGAGATATGTGAGCGATGAGGTCTCGATGTTTCCCGTGTCAGGGTGAAGTTTATCATACCCGATGGATATAGAATGGTTTGCGTAATATAAAATGAAGTTAACTTCCAGCGGATGTGTCATGTGTACTCCATCTTCAAATGCGCTATAGTCGATCTTGTTGTCGTGACAGACGATGTGTCATTGTCGAATCCTATTGAAAATGAGTTTTTCTTATTGTATGATTCTTCTCTTTTATGTTTATCTGGTTGTATAAGTTAATTATTGTTTAACTGTGCCAGTCTCTGTTTAAATATATTACGTTTCTATTTAAAAATTGTCTTCTCAGTTTAATTTATTTTGTATCTATTTAAATATTTGACTTAACATTTAAATTTTTAATTTATCATTTAAACACTTTATGTTTATGCTTAAAATATTGATCATTTTTATTTAAACTGAAGTGTTGGCAGGAATTCGGATTCTGCTAGCGCTCCGGTCCCACCCCATGGAAACCTTGATGGTATTGGATGCCTTCCTTCCTGGTCAGATCAATCTGAAGTGTTGTCATTGGATATCGGACAATATTTTGAAGGCATTGAACATTTCAGGGATGCACTTCAAAATTTTACAATCAAACAAAATTTTGACTTCAAATTCATAAAGAACAAAAAATATTCGGTGACTGTGGAATGCATTGCCGATGGTTGTGAATGGCGCCTTCATTCATCAAAAGAATATAATAAAAATACTTTCAAAATTAAGACAATCAACCCGTCACACATTTGCGGTGGTGGAATAGGATCGGCGTCACATCCGAAATCGTCCAAAAAATGGGTAAGCACATGAGTGATTCAAAAGCTCAAGAACTGGCCCTTATACAAGGCCATCAACATTCAGAAGGACATGTTGTGGGAGCATACTATCCACATTCCATACAAGCAGGCTTGGTTGGGAAAAGACGGCTTGCGGTGCGTGTATTGTGGGATTCAAGACGGTGAGCGTTTTAAACGTGCATTCTTTTCTTTCTGTGTGTGTATTGTGAGATTCAAGATGGCTTGCAGGCTGCTGCTTTCTTGATGGTACCCATCTCCTTAGAAAGTATCGGGGTACTCTATCGGGTGCCACAAGGCAAAGATGGAAACAATGATTTTTTCCATGTCACATTCAGTATTGTCGACAACGAGACCGATGCTAATTGGACTTGGTTCATTTCCAAGTTAGGTGATGCTTTATATGATGAAGGAGATTATCAAGAGATAATTACATTCGTGTCAGACAGGTCTAAGGGCCTTGTCAACGCTATTGCTAGAAACTTCTTTTTATCCCCACATGCATACTGTCTTCGACACTTGGAGGCTAATTTTATGAAAGCCAACGTCATACTTGGGAAGGCATTGAGGGAGGAGTACTGGTCTATATGATTTCATATTGGGTGGGCATCCACGGCTAAAGAATTCGATGATACCGTGAATAAACTGTAGGCCACATCACCCGAAACATATCAGTAGTTGATTCATAAATCGGATATGTTATATTGGTCGAATTATCTGTTTAGAGGTGAACGCTGGGACGAGATGTATTCAAATGTCGCAGAGTCATTTAATGCGTGGATCAAAGAAGCTCGCCATTTACCGGTGATGAAAATGGTTAACTCTATAAGGTATTCAAATGTTGATTTTATTTACACTTAAGAATTGGTATTATCCTTTAAAACATTTTATTACTGTTCAAATATCATTTTTTGTGTTTAACTATTTGCCTCATCGATTAACTTATTATCCTATGGTTTAAACAAATGTGTTTCTGTTTAAATATCAATGTCTTTGCTTAACCTTGTTTAAGTGTTTGTTTTCTACGTTGTACAGGTTCAAGTTTATGCGCATGTTATGTAATCGCCGTAAGCAAGTAAATAAATGGGAGACCTACTTATGCCTGGACAAACATTCGAAGGTAGAGATACTTGTTGCGGAAAGCCGAAATCTTCATGTTGGTCAATGTGTCAATGATCGTTATGAAGTGATTGACTAGTGTAGCAACTATGTAGATTGATAAGTGCTTGTGCGATGAAAATATGAATTGTTCTTTCCTTGTGTTGAGCATTACTTTTCTCGGGTTTTTAACGCTAATATCGGTGTAATTATGTTACTTTCATGCAGGTAGGGTTGTGAGGCCGATTATGAGAGAAAGAAGCTAATGTGGGTCGTAATGCACTAATTTGGAGGAAACCTTGCTAAGGTTTAAACGTAAAGACATAGGTCGGGTTCCAGATGCAGGATTGTGTGCCAACCTCCTCGTACTCGAGTTAGCACAACTATTTGGAGGGGCACAAGGGTAGTCACATTCAAGCATTCCGACTTGTGCATATAGAATAAGATCACCACCAACATGTCTGTTATTAAAGAAGGAAAGCGATCCACGACGTAAATGTGTGCCCGTTTGCGTTACCTCGATGAAAGTATGGATTCAGGAGCATTTCAGGCCAGTACTATAGCTGGGTATTGTAGAAAATATTGTAGTAAAAATACCGCAGTATCACTGTTTACAGCCGGCCAAGAAAACAGGAAAAGAGAGAATCCACACGGCCGTGTGGAAAATCCACACGCCCGTGTGAAAAATCCACAGGGGCACCCACACGGGATGATGCTGAAGATAAACGGGGTGACGGATGTTGCCATCAAGCTGATAGCCTTCCCATTTTCCTTAAAGGGGAGAGCAAAGTAGTGGCTACACTCGTTACCTAGAGCATGAATTACCACATGGGAGGAGATGGTACAAGCTTTTCTTGCCCGATATTTTCCTCCTGGAAAATCCGCAAAGCTTAGGAATAAGATCTCGTCCTTTGTACAATTGGAATTGGAGTCTCTATTTGAGACGTGGGAAAGGTTCAAGGAGCTCCTGAGAAAGTGCCCGTAACATGGATTCCCGGAGTGGATGATTGTTCAGACCTTTTACAATGGTTTAAATCCGAGTACAAGGCAACTCTTGGATGCGGCAGCAGGAGGTACCTTAGGTAGCAAGACCCCCAGTAAGGCCCGTCAACTAATTGAAGAAATGGTGTTAAACAGCTACCAATAGAATGCTAGTGAGAAGAAGAAGGTGACCGGTCTCCATGAGATAGATGAAGTGACTTCGTTGGCGGTTCAAGTGGAATCATTGAGTAAGAAGTTAGATCTTCTAACTTCGAATAGAGTGGCAGCCATTATTACTTGCACCGGGTGTGGTGGAGGACATGCTCCCTTCGATTGCCCGATCTCTATTAATGATGCATCTTTGGTTGAGAATGTCGATTTTGTGGGCAATGGCATGAAGAATCAAAGAAACCCATACAGCAATACCTATAATCCGGGTTGGAAGAGTAATTCCAATTTCTCAGGGAGCAACCAAGGTACACAAAAGGCTATAGGGTCACCGGGTTTCCAACAACAATAGCAAGCCCCAAACATGGAAAACAGAGTTTCAGGTTTGGAGAACCGGATGAACGATTTGGAGAAGACCTTAACTAGGTTTGTGCAATCATCTGATACATGGTTCCAATCAGTTGAGGCTACACTTCGCAACCACACCGCCTCTTTACGTAATCTTGAAAATCAAGTTGGGCAAACTGCGAAGTCCTTATTGGAAAGGCCACAAGGAAGCTTGCCGAGTAACACCGAGACCAACCCTAGAGAGCATGTGAAAGTGATCACTTTGAGAAGTAGTCGTCAGGTTGAAGGTAGGCTTCCGAGTGAGAAGCCTAATGAACACGCACTCGAGGTTATAGAGGTTGAGAAGGTAGCAAGCAAAAAGAAGAAGGTGGCACCCCCACCTTTCAAGCCAAGAATCCCTTATCCCTCTAGATTGAAGAATAACCAAGGGGATGAACAGTACAAGAAGTTCCTGAGTTTATTTAAACAACTCCACATCAATATTCCTTTTGTTGAGGCATTGGCCCATATGCCTAAGTATGCAAAATTCTTGAAAGACTTGTTGACCAACAAGAGGAAGTTAGAGGAGAGTGCTTAAGTGATTTTAGATACATCTTCCTTAGCGGTTTTGCAAAAGAACATGCCGAAGAAGAAGAAAGACCCGGGAAGCTTCATCATTCCGTGTAATATTGGCAGTCTAATTGAAGAAATGACATTCGCGGACTCAGGGGCTAGTATCAACGTTATGCCATACGCCTTCTTTCAAAAGCTAGGCTTAGGCGAGCCTATGCCTACTCGGATGACTTTGCAATTACCAGACCAAACGGTGAGACATCCGAGGGGCATCATCGAATACGTGCTTGTCAAGGTGGACAAGTACATTTTTCCGATTGACTTCATAGTGCTAGACGTCAATAAGGATGCGGATGTACCCTTGAAACTTGGGAGGCCATTTTTGCGGACTTCCAAAGCCTTGATTAACATGGACGGTGGAGAGCTAACATTGAGGGTCAGAGATGACAAGCTCACATACCGCCTTGCTGAAGCCATGCGGCATTCTCCTACTTTTGATGATACTTTGTATTTTCTAGACGCTACTGATGAGATTGTTGATGAACACATGTAGGAAATGTTCAATCCGGATCCATACGAAGGCTTGTTCGACCAAGAGGAGGACAATGAAGAAGTAATGATACTTGGTTCGACGGAAGAAGTACCATCTACCCCAGGGATCTTGAAGAAGGTGCTTCAAAAGATGAAGAAGGGTAGGAGACACCACCAGAAATGCTCCAAGGCTGTTAGAGACGTACGTGAACCGAAGAAGTTGGATGAACCATTGTTAGGTGGTCCCAAGCCCGATAATTCACCCTCTGCCCTTAAGAGATTTTGCTCTTCGTGCTTCCAAGCCATTGGTAAGAGGGCAACCTTCATCTATGAGCCCCTGTGAGGTAAGACAAGGTACGTCAAGCTAAGTGATGTTAAATGATAAGTGCTTGTGTGTTAAGAATGCGAAGTGTTCTTTCCTTACAATGAGCATTACTTTTATCAGGTTTAAACACTAATACATGTGTATTTGTGTTCTTTTGCGCAAGTAGGGTTGTGAAGCTATGTTTTAAGAAAAGAAGCAAAAAGTAGATCGCGAATGCACTATTTGATGAAATCTTGGAAGGAACAAACGCGAAGACACAAGTTGGGCTCAAAGATATGTGAATGTGTGCCAATCTCCATGTATTCAAGCAATTACAATGATTTGGAGGGGCATAAGAGCAGTCACATTTGCGTATCCCGACTTGTGTATTGATAGCAAGATATTCACCAATGAACCCGTTTATTGAATAGGCAACGCGATCTACAGCATAAACGTGTGTCCGTTTATGTTGTCTCGATGAAAAGTGGATTCAGGAGTGTTTTTGGCCGAGTACTGCAGCAAATCACTGTAGCAGTTATTGTTTACAGGCCGCAGCAAATAAAAAATTTAAAGAATCCACATGGGTATGTGAAAATTCCACAGGGGTGTGTGGAAAATCCACAAGGCCGTGTGGATGCCCGATTCCAGTCCTTTAAAAACTGTGATTCAGCACCAATTTCTCCATCCTTTTCCCATTATTTTCTCCATCTTTTCCCTAACTTGAGAGAGGACGGCGATTAGGGTTTTGAGAGGTATTGGCTAGGGCTTTGGAGAGGTTCTATGACTTCGACATCGCGTGCCATTTAGAAGAAGGTTAGTGGGAAAGCTTTTGTCGGCACCAATTCAGCGAGGTGTATCCTAGGCCGGACAAAGGGCCCCTTGCGACGAGTAGAGGACTCTCCACAAGACCATTGGCATGACTAACGAGGGGGTTTTTCTATGGATGCTTTGTTTTTACATTCAATTTCATTGATTGTATCTAGCTCCATGGAGAGTTAAACTCCTAGTGGGTACTTGGGTATTTGTGAACCCTAGGATGTATTCGTTTCATTGAACCTCTTTGTTATGCTTTCAATTAATTGATGTTTATTGTGAGTTCCAATCTTGAAGACTTGATTGTATGAATACTCCCCTAGAGTGACACTAGGGTTGTGTGTTCTTGTTGGTAACTCTTGTGAGTGAGTGACATACCATGAGAGTTAGACAATGCTAGATTGGAGAGGGTTGAGAGGGTGGTCCGATGTGATCTATCCTACCTCCATGTTCCAAGAGTTCTTTGCGGCCCTAGTAGAGTGAATGGGCTAAGGGATGACCTTCCGCTGGGGCTTAGTTGTGAGTGCAATAGAGTGAAGCGTTGAGTTGATTTTAGCACCTAGGGCTTAATTGTTATTAGAGATCTTCCACCTGGACCAAAGGGTTTGGTCTATACATAATAATAGGGTTTATCACTTGGAATCTCTAGAGCTCATTGCAATTCTATGCGAGTGCGAGGTTGAGAGGTTATTTAATCTCTCCTCCGGGATATATATAGAGTTAGGCGTGGTTGACCTTAGATTTGGGATCATGTAATTAAGGATTTCCAGGACTCATAGTTGCATCCATTAGGAAGTATAATAGAGGGTTCTTGCACTTGAAATGATTGTCCTAGGCAGATCAATATCCGGGTACCCCATCTTTATCGATTGCCTTACCTTCTCCTTTACTTGTGCTCTCTATCTTGTTGCTTTTATTTTCGTTATTTCATATTTTGTGACACATATCACTATTCATCTTCTACATTAGTTAAGAAACAACTTAAGTGTTTTTATTCCCTACTCTCTATGGATACGATACCCACTCATTTGGGATTATTACTTCAACACCTGTGCACTTTCAGTTTACACACATATTCGGACGTGTCAAGTTTTTGGCACCGTTGCCGGGGAATAGGCATTTAGGGACACTTTGCACTTTCCTATTTTAAATATTTATCATTCATTCTATTTCACACTTTCTTATTCTTCTATCATTCTCATTTATTTTCTTTTGTCATGTCTTACTTTTTCTTGTAAAGAGTTTAAATTATGATTGATCCGCTCATTGCTCTGTATTCTCGAGTTGAAGCTCTGAGTGAAAAAGTTGATAGAATTATTGTTTCACAACAACAGAGCATTCCTTGTTGCAACACATATCATCCAATTGAAAAGGGCTACCCAAACTTCTTATGGAATAGTGATGGACAATTTTGGGAAGCACCACAAGAGGAATGTCAAAAGGATGAGATAATTGGAGATGATGCACTTCAATTGTATTAGCTAATTTTATTGAAGCAACCGATGTCCATGTCCAAAATATTGAGACCACACTAAGATGTCATGAAACCTGCTTTAAAAACCATGAGCATCAATTAGGAGGGATACTTGACACAATCTCCAAGGAACAATAAGTATTTGAGCAAGTAATTCAAGTTCCTTATAGAAATGATGTGGTTGTGAACAACAATGAAGAAGTTGGGCAAATTGAGTACATTGGTGCAGAGAATGAAAAGGAAGAAGCTGAATACCATTTTCAGATTTTGGATTGTGTGAATGAAGATTGGGCTTGTGAGCGAGAAAATTTTCAAGGGGATTTACTAGTGTCATGTAGTTTTCAAGCTGAAAATACACAAGAAGAAGTAAATCCTAAGGTAATGGAACAAGCACCACTTTTTGGGATTGATCAATTCATAAATTGCAAGAAAGAGATTTTGGGTTTGGAAGATGATGTGGATAGGAGATTGAAGCCATCTAATGACCTACCTGTGCTAAGCTTGGACAATTCCCAACCCAAATTGTTTCCTTGGAGGTCAAAGGTAAGATGGTTGGACTCTCCAACAAATATTCCACCCCGGTTAGTAGATTTTTGGTTTAAAGGAAGTAGCTATGCAATGTCTAGTTGGAAGGAATACACTCTTTTCAAGCCTCCATAAGGTAAGGAAGAGGTACGTCAAGCTAAGTGACGTAAAACAAGCACTTCTTGGGAGGCAGCCCAAGTTTTTAATGTTTTTCTAGTTTTTAGTTAATATATGCATAAATAAGGAGTTGAGTGTTGGTATCTTGATTCTTAGATGCTTTCGCTGTGATTTTCTTGTGGACATTGTGGTGTTATCATGTGCCTAATCGTGTGTGGCAAAGAATCTTGGTCGTTTGAGCGTGTTATTTGTGTTTTCTCTGGTTAAAATTATATTGTTAGGCAGGCTCTGAGTGCATATTTGTGTTCAGGAATTTTTTGTGGAGCCTACAAAGTTTTCTAAAAGTCCACAGAAAACACATGCCCATGTGAAATTTTTGCACGGGCTTGCATTTTCGTTCAAAGCTCGTCCAGAGACAGCACAGGGGCGTGGACTCGCCCCTGTGAGCGACCTTGTGATGGTCTATGCCCGTGCGGAATTTCGCCACGGGCGTGTGTTTCTCAGCAGAGAATTTCTCCTCCATCCCAAGAAGACACAGGGGCGTGTGTCTGCCCTTGTGAATTTCCCCGTAAGGATCCACGGCCGTGTGGAATTGTCGCACGGGCGTGTGAAACACTTAGAAAATTTTCTCGATTAGATAGAGAAGCCACAGGGGCGTGCGTCTGCCCCTGTGGGTCTCTCCTGGGGAGTCACATGGGCATAGGTAATTTCCACACATCCATGTGGATGCACAAAAACTCAAGAGCCGTGGATTTTTCTATACAATCTTTTCGGTTTTCTTCATCTTTACACTCCTAATCACTCAGAGAACACCCTTGCACTCTCCTGACCTCTCACCGTCGTTTTAAAGGGTTGTTACTTGAGTTTTCCGGCTGTTTTCTACTATCTCATTCTCATTTCGTCGGTAAGCTTTTCTTTCTCTTTTCTTCGCCCAATCTTCATTTATTTTGCTGCACTAGCGTCATCTTCACCAGCAGCGGTAACAGATGCACCAACAATTGACACCTACACTTGAAGCGTCTTTACCTTCTCTGTTCTTATTTTTCGGATATTATTTTTTTTTGCATTTTATTTAGGACTTGTATGCTCAGAAAAGATCTTCCTTCTGAGTTTATCGTTTAGTTTTGTCTCGAGTCATATTTCATTGCTCTACTTTTTTTATATACTCGAGTTATTTTTGTTTATTGAGCTTCACTGAACCCCCTTGTGTATGCTTGCAGATGGTCTTGTCAGTATGGAAATTCAGGATTAGTTATAGACACAGCCAATGTGTTTTACACTTGGCCGTGTGTGCTTCACAACCCGTTGGAATTTAACTCCCAAGGATTTAGCTCCATCAAACACACCACTAGTAGTCAGGGGAGTATTGTTTCAATTGCCCACTCCCATATGTGTTCTAAATTGTATTACTTTTATTGTGCTTGCATGTGTACATTGAGGGCAATGTACATCTTAAGTGTGGGGGGGAGTTCACATTACACATGGCTTTTACTCAAGTTTTGATTAACATACATGCTCACGTAGCCAATGGCGCTTCACCTTAGTTGCAATGATTGTATTCTTGAGTATAGGAGAATTTTTAATATTGAATGTTCTCATGCTCTAGTTCTTGCTTGACTTTTTAGGAATTTTTGCCCGATTGACACTTGTGCACTACTCACTCTTTAAACTCTTTTGGAAACTCAAGTTTGATGTTAAAGGGACTGGTTTTAGTTTTGTTTCTTATGTTATTTTGCTAAAAAAAAATGGAAATATGAAAAAAAAGAACAAAATTAGTTTTATTGTTTAGTTGTACTTATTGGGTGGAAAGAGCTACCACCTATGATGTATGGAGCTACTCTCATAAGTCGGATATTAGTTATGCCTTAATGAGAGAAAAAGCTATCTCATAGGATGAGTGAAAGCTACCACTCATCCTATGAGATAGCTCATTTTATATTAGTTATGCCTTAATGAGAGAAAGAGCTATCTCATAAGTCGGATATTAGTTTTTGGCAGAGTACTATAGTAGGTTACATGCCGCAGAAAATCAGAAATTCATAGAATCCACATGGGCGTGTGGAAATTCCATACGCCCGTATGGAAATTCCACAGGGGCGTGTGGAAAATCTATAGGGCCGTGTGGATACCCGATTCCAGCCCTTTAAAAGCCATGATTCAGCCCCGATTTTGTTTTTACATTCTATTTCATTGATTGTATCTAGCTCCATGGAGAGCTAAACCCCTAGTGGGTACTTGGGTATTTGTGAACCCTAGGATGCATTCATTTTATTGAATCTCTTTATTATGCTTTTAATTAATTGACGTTTGTTGTGAGTTCCAATCTTGGAGACTTGATTGTATGAATACTCCCCTAGAGTGACACTAGGGTTGAGAGTTCTTGTTGGTAACTCTTGTGAATGAGTGACACACCATGAGAGTTAGACAAAGCTAGATTGGAGAGGATTAAGAGGGTGAGTCGATAGGTAGTAGAGCGTCCCCTTTCCTTTCCAGTGTGATCTATCCTACCTCCATGATCCAAGAGTTCTTTGTGGCCATAGTAGAGTGAATGGGCTAAGAGATGACCTTCTGCTGGGGCTTAGTTGTGAGTGCAATGGAGTGAAGCGTTGAGGTGATTTTAGCACCTAGGGCTTAATTGTGACTACGGATCTTCCACCTGGACCAAAGGGTTTGGTCTATACATAATAATAGGGTTTATCACTTGGAATCTCTAGAGCTCATTGCAATTCTATGCGAGTGCGAGGTTGAGAGCTTATTTAATCTCTCCTCCGGGATATATATAGAGTTAGGCGTGGTTGACCTTAGATTTGGGATCATGTAATTAAGGATTTCCAGGACTCATAGTTGCATCCATTAGGAAGTATAATAGAGGGTTCTTGCACTTGAAATGATTGTCCTAGGCGGATCAATATCCGGGTACCCCATCTTTATCGATTGCCTTACCTTCTCCTTTACTTGTGCTCTCTATCTTGTTGCTTTTATTTTCGTTATTTCATATTTTGTGACACATATCACTATTCATCTTCTACATTAGTTAAGAAACAACTTAAGTGTTTTTATTATCTACTCTCTATGGATACGATACTCACTCATTAGGGATTATTACTTCGACACCCGTGCACTTACGGTTTACATGCATATTCGGACGTGTCATTAAACAAGAGGTTCTTGTGAGGCAACCTAAGTGTTTACTATTTTTGTAGTTTAGTAGTTTAGTATGTGCATGAATAAAGTGGTGTTGGTGTCTTGATTTTTATATACTTGTGCTGCGATTTTATTGTGGGTTTTGAATTGTCATCGTGTGTTTTCACGTGGATTTGGCGAAAACTTGGTCGTTTGAGCTATCTATTATGTTTCTAACTGGTATAATTTACATATTAGGGCAGGGTCTGAGTGTGTAAACACGTTTAGAAATTTTCTACAGAGCCTGCAGAATTTTGTAAGGCATCCAGAGAAAACACACGAACGTATGGAATTTCTGCACGCCCGTGAATTTGGGTTACGGGCTCATCCAGAGAAGGCATAGGGGCGTGGACTCACCCCTGTGAATGACCATACGATTCTCGCACGCCCGTGGGTAATTTCTGTACGGGCATGTGAATTCTTGCAGAGATTGGCAGATTATCGAGAGAGCACACAGGGGCATGGACTCGCCCCTGTGGGTGACCTTGTGAAAATAGCACGGGGTGGGTGATTTCCACACACTAGTGCGAATCTCTGCAGAGAAGCTCTTCCATCCCAAGAAGACACAGGGATGTGCGCTTGCCGTTGTGAGTTGGGCCTGTGAATGTCCATGCCCGTGCGGAATTTCCGCACAGGCGTGCGGAACACTTAGCAATTTTTCTCGGGATGTCTAGGGCAGCCACAAGGGCTTACGGCAGACCATGTGGGTCGGGCGCACGGGTATGGGTATTTTCTGTATGCCCGTGCGGGAGCATTTAGAGGCAGTGTGTGTTTTCCGGAGATCACTCAGGGGCGTGCATCTGCCCCTGTAAGGCTTTCCTGTGGAGACGCACGGGCGTGGGTAATTTTCGCACGCCCGTGCTGATGTATAGAACGCCAAGAGGCGCGAGTCCTTTAAAAGGATTATCGTTTCTCTTCACCCTCATATCCTCCATTTGTCTGAGAGCACTCTTATTTTATTTCCCGATCTTGTATCGCCAATTTGGAAGGATTTTGCTTGGTTTTCCGGCCGTTTTCAAAGCTTTCTCATCTTAACACGACGGTAAGCCCTATCTTTGATTTCCTTTGCAAATTCATGATTTTTATTGATGAAACTAGTCAATAATGCTTCATTTCTTCAATTAGAATGTTTATTTATATTAAGAACAAAGTAAAAGCGTTATGATGGTGCATTTGTGGAGTTTGAGGTGTGGTCGTGCATTTGTTCACGCCCCGTGGATCCATATGGGCATGCGGAAATTCCGCATGACCTTGTGGATTTCTACAACTATTTTTAATTAACTTGTTTGATTGATTCTCTTTCAATTTTTGCAAATCATGGTACCTCGGTCAAAGAAGCAAGCTGATAAGCGACCGTGAGAGTCATCTCCTAAGTCCGAGAGCATGCGATTCACCATTCCCGAGCACCAGGCTCGGTTCGAGTGTTTGTCAAGACTTCGGTTCAGACAGACTCGATTCTTAGACACTAGCATACTGAGAGATTTATAGTAGGGAGACGAGTTCGCTGATGAGGTTGAGGATCTCCTATCAGTGGGTGGTTAGAGGCAGTTGTTGTGGATTAGAAAGCCAGCCATCCGGGAGCTTACATTGGAAGTTCTATTGTCATTTGAGTTCGACAGATCCTATGCGAGATTCGACAACCTCAACATTGTTTAGTTCAGAGCACTTGGACATCACTATAGTCTGAGTATCACTTAGTTCTCATTTCGGCTCGGCTTGTACGAAGAGGTATTTACAGACACTGAGGAGTACTCTCAGTTACCGACAGATTATCCTAGAGCCTTGGCCCTACAGAAAGCTTACAGAGCATTATGTGGTCAGGACCAGTATGAGCCGAGGGTGTCCAAAGCCATGTGCCTTTCCTGACCTGCATACCGATATCTACATGCCATCATGAGCAGGTCGGTGAATGACCGTGGTGATAGCACTAGCATTCTGAGCTGGCAGGAGCTTCTATACTTTTATTCGATGATGCAGCACATACCGATCCATCTAGGGCACATCGTCGCTGAGTACATTCGGCATCAGGGACATTATGCTAGATTGAGAGCGATCTTCTCTGGCCCTTACACTATGAGACTAGTTCTGGGCATGGGTCTCTTGGGCACGATTCGCGGGGCTGAGAAGATGAGTGTACCTGCGCCCTTGAGCCTTGGAGACAATGAGATTGATGGGCATGGTTCACAAGGTTCGCACGGTGCTTTATGCTCTGGTTCTATTGGCCCCAGAGATAGCCGAGGAGGAGGATGATGATGCCGAGGCTTCCCAGCCTACCCCCGAGCCTTAGTCAACACCTTTGGAGACCGAGGCGCCTCCGATGACAGAGGACCCACCCCCATACGCATGTTTTCACAATCTCGAGCCCATGATCATTTTGAAAGGCTCGAGAGCGCTGTGGGGGTGATATGGACAGAGGTAGCAGAGGCCCGAGCAGAGATTGCCAATATTAGGGCTACACAGGCCGCACAGTATACAGAGTTTATGGCACGTTTCGACACATTACAGCAGATCTTAGAGCGTAATGTCGGCTCGTCATTTGTCCTGCGGCCGAGGACTCCTCACGCTCCCTCAGCATGTCTGGCACCTCCATCCCCTACTCCAGCACCAGTTGACCCACCATGTACTTCATTAGCAGTAGAGCCAGCAGAAGAGCCAGAGGATAACATCGACACTTGACTTTATATTCTATTTTATTTTCCTCGTTCTTTTACATCTGTATTTTATTTTGGACTTGTATACTCAGAAAAGACTTTCCTTCTGAGTTTATTTTCATTTTGTATCTTGAGTTGTACTCATTGTCATATCTTTTATGTACTCGAGTTATGTTTATTTTTATAGAGCTTTACTGAACCCCCTCGTGTATGCGTGCAGATGGTCTTGTCATTATGGGAATTGAGACTTTGTCATGGGCACGGCAAAGGTGTTTCGGCACTTGGCCGTGTGAGCTTCACAACCCGTTGGAATAACACTCCCAAGGACTTAGCTCCATCAATTGCAACACTAGGAGTCAGGGGAGTATTGTTTTGATTACTTCTCTCACATATGAATTTAATTGATTAACATTATGAATGAGCTTGCATGTGTACATTGGGGACAATGTACAACTTAAGTGTGGGGGGGAGTTTCATAGTGCACGCATTTCTTTTATAGTAGTTTTGATTGATATACATGCTCACATAGCCAATGGCGGTTCACCTTAGGTGCATTGATTGTATTCTTGGGTTTAAGAGGTTTTCTTTAACATTGAATGTTTTCATGCTCTAGTTTTTGCTTGAATTTCTAGGAATGTTTGCCCGATTGACACTTGTTGTACTACTCACTCTTGAAAACTCTTTTGGAAACTCATGTTTGATGTATAAGGGACTAATTATAGTTGTTTCTTGTGTTAATTCTGAAAAAAAAATAGTTTTATTGTATAGTTATACTTGTTGGGTGGACAGAACTACTACTTATGAAGTATGGAGTTACTCTCATAAGTCAGATACTAGTTATGCCCTAATGAGAGAAAGAGCTATCTCATAGGATGAGTGAAAGCTACCACTCTGGCAGAAAGAGCTACCACCTCGAAAGTGTGAAAGCCACCTTAGCGGCCGCTTTGAAAAGGGCTACCTTAGAGGATGTGTGAAGCTACTACCATCTTTGAAATTTTAGCTAGAGCATTGATTTTTCGTATTTAGTGTGGAAATTTCCCTTACTTGTAGAATGCTCTCTTTGTATGCTTTGGTGAACCTAAGGCCAAGCACTTCCAATATTTCCTTCATCCATGCATATAATGTTTTAATCTTTGCTTGAGGACAAGCAAAAGCTTATGTGTGGGGGAGTTTGATATGGGTGTAATTATGTTACTTTTATGCAGGTAGGGATGTGAGGCCGATTATGAGAGAAAGAAGCCAATGTGGGTCGTAATGCACTAGTTTAGAGGAAATCTTGCTAAGGTTCAAACACAAAGACATAGGTCGGGTTCCAGATGCAGGAATGTGTGCCAACCTCCTCGTACTCGAGTTAGCACAACTATTTGGAGGGGCACAAGGGTAGTCACATTCAAGCATTCCGACTTGTGTATATAGAACAAAATCTCGACAAATATGTCTAATATTAAAGAAGTAAGGCGATCCACGACGTAAATGTGTGCCCGTTTGTGTTACCTCGATGAAAGTATGGATTCGGGAGCATTTCAGGCCGGTACTGTAGCAGGGTATTGTAGAAAACACGGTAGTAAAAATACCGCAGCAGTACTGATACTGTTGAAAACACGGTAGAAAACAGGAAAACAGAGAATCCATACGGGTGTGTGGAAATTCCACACGCTCGTGTGAAAAATCCATAGGGGCGCCCACATGGGCGTGTGGATTGCCGATTCCATCCTTTAAAAGCCGATTTCAGCCCCAATTTCAGCATTCTTTTCTCTATCTTTTTCCCAACTTGAGAGAGGGCGGCGACTAGGGTTTTGAGAGGTATTGGCTAGGGCTTTGGAGAGGTTTTACGACTCCTACTTCGCTCGCCATTTGGAAGAAGGTTAGTGGGAGAGCTTTCGTCGCCACCGATCTGGCGAGGTGTATCCTAGGCCGGACAAAGGGACCCTTGTGATGAGTAGAGGACTCTCCACAAGACCATCACCATGACTAACGAGGGGGTTTTCTATGGATGCTTTGTTTTTACATTCGATTTCATTGATTGTATCTAGTGGGTACTTGGGTATTTGTGAACCCTAGGATGTATTCGTTTCATTGAATCTCTTTATTATGCTTTCAATTAATTGATGTTTATTGTGAGTTCCAATCTTGGAGACTTGATTGTTTGAATACTCCCCTAGAGTGACACTAGGGTTGAGAGTTCTTGTTGGTAACTCTTGTGAGTGAGTGCCACACCATGAGAGTTAGACAAAGCTAGATTGGAGAGGGTTGAGAGGGTGAGTCGAGAAGTAGCAGAGCGTCCCCTTTCTCCTCCGGTGTGATCTATCCTACCTCCACATTCCAAGAGTTCTTTGCGGCTATAGTAGAGTGAATGGGCTAAGGGATGAGTTTCCGCTGGGGCTTAGTTGCGAGTGCAACGGAGTGAAGCGTTGAAGTGATTTTAGCACCTAGGGCTTAATTGTGGCTAGGGATCTTCCACCTTGACCAAAGGGTTATGTCTATACATAGGAATAGGGTTTATCACTTGGAATCTCTAGAGCTCATTGCAATTTATGCGAGTGTGAGGTTGAGAGGTTATTTAATCTCTCCTCCTGGACATGTATGAAGTTAGGCATGGTTGGCCTTTGATTTGGGATCATGTAATTAAGGATTTCCATGACTCATTGTTGCATCAATTTGGAAGTATAATAGAGGGTTCTAGCACTTGAAACGATTGTCCTAGGTGGACCAATGTCCGGGTATCCCATCTTTATTGATTACCTTATCTTCTCCTTTACCTGTGCTCTCTATCTTGTTGCTTTTATTTTCGTTATTTCATATTTTGTCACACCTATCACTATTTATCTTCCACATTAGTTAAGAAACAACTTAAGTGTCTTTATTCCCTACTCCTTATGGATACGATACCCACTCATTTGGGATTATTACTTTGACATCCGTGCACTTGCGGTTTACATTCATATTCGGACGTGTCATAGATCTTGCCAATAGAACTTGCTCATGTCATAGATGGCAAGTTTATGGTATCCAATGCAAACACACTTGCGCTGTATAATGCAGACAGACACCAACGTTCATCAATTTATTAGCGGCTACTATACCATCACTAATTACAAACTAGCATATAAAGAAGACGTATTCCCCATACCCGACAATAACAAGCCTACGAACGGAAATCGTGAACTGTGTTTGCAACCGCTTGTGATGAGAAGGCAACCTGGGCGTCCTAGACGAAAGAGGATCAAGTCGCAAATGTCTGAGGTCCGGGAGTTACATTGCAGCTGCTGCCATGCCTCATGTCATAATCGTAGATCTTGCAATAAACTGTCGCCGACTAGGCATTGTAAATAAAAAATTTTTAAAAAGAAACAAAGTTAATTGAGTGCCAACTTTTGATATTTAAACAGAGAAAATCTTTTTTTTAATTGGTAACAAATATATTTAAATAGAGACATTGTTTGTTTAAACAGAGATTACTTTATTTTAAACGTAAAAATTAAGATTTAAACAATAAAACTGAAAGTTAAGCAAAGAAAGTGAAGTATATAACTATGCAGACTAGTAAATGAACACTAGTAAATTTACATTGAGAAATTTGTCATGTTCTTTGAAAATAATGAATTAAATTTAAATTTATAGCAACAAAAATGTTTTACATTTGAAAATAAACAATCTCAGTGATGCCGGCTGCACTCCCTTCCATAAATATACGGGCAACATACTTTAATCTCTGATAAGGGACATCCGTTTGCGGTAGCCGTAGGTTTTCATCGTCGAGTAATTGCTCGGTAAACCGCATGACATAGATGGCGCAATCGATACTTCCTTTTTTTTGTCATGGGGTTTCAATGTCGTGAACTAGTGGGTATTTTGTGGTCACCGTCTCGCCGAACTCCATATCGATATAAGTGTCGAATAGCCTCCACTATCGAGGTATACAATTTGAGATTAGAATACCGATTATTTACCAAACACTATTAATCAAACTTTATTTATCAAAGAACTTACCATTTCTAATGTTTCTTTATTGTACTCCACACTTTGGCATGAACAAAAATGCCTATATTATTGTTTGTTATTGTCAAGAACCACGACATGGAAGTGGCCATTCATGATTATCGGGAGGATGACAATGTCAACATGATCTAGGTTGTGTGCGGTATCTCTGATCATAGCGAAAGTCGTGTCAGCCGCGTCTTCTTACTTTAACATAAACAACGCCAGTGGTTGTGTGATGGAGGCGTGCTTCTTATAAGAATATGCTACTCTGCTCAGCAACTTTTGTATTATGCATATGAAAGCATCCATCACATTGTCTGACACCATCTCCTTCACGTCAAGCAGCATGAATAGTTGATTGCTTCCCCGCAAGTGTACGGGATCGCCAAGTAATACCTCATGTAAAGACACGAGGATCGTATTCCACGGGGATAAGGATCTCCTATTACTCCTTCTCGACCTATTATCTAGTCTACAATCTTAAGTGATGGAATTTAATCTACTAGATGCAATTAAAACTAAATACAAGATTACCAACAAATTAGAGAGAACAAGCAATGAGCAAGGAAGATTAACAATGTAATGCAAAGGCCTATGGATGTGGATCTCCTTGAGGGGTCATCATGACACATGGATGAAGAACAAAATTTGCAAGGGTAATTTGGACCGAGAGATTTCAAGATTAGAACAACCCCAATTTCTCGGCGATTGAACCCTAATCCCATATGAATGTTGATAGGAATTTCTTACAAATCCCCATTCCTATGATTGCATTAAGTATAAGGAAATCTCAAAATAGGGATAAATTCATCCTAAGTTCCTTCTAGAACATGGAGTGCTACCAACACCCAATTTCTCGGCACGTTGATACAAGTAACCCCTTATAATCCATTCACGATCTAATACATGCGAGTAGGTCACATCTACATGTATAACTCATATAAGAACTATGGATTTCTCCTTAGTGTAGCTCTTAGCATGAAAACAATGGATTATATCTCAAATCACCCAAGCATTGAATTAATAAGCAATCATCCAAAATACATGATAAAACCCCCCAAGGTTCACCAACATCTGTTGGCCTTGTGGGTCTAGTGTGTCATCATACTACAACAAGCAATAAAATCAAGTAAAACCCAAAGAAAACTCATAAATGACACTCCCTAGATGAAATGATGAAGGTCGAGGTAGAAAATGTGCCGAATGACGCTTCCCCCGCCAAAGGAATGCCGTATGATGCTTCCTCTAGCCATGGGTCTCCTACCTTCAAATGGTTGTCGATCTCCCCCTTGAATGATGATATCTTCTTGCCTTGCGAGCCTTTGATCTTGCCCTTAGATGATCTCCTCATTTCCTTGCCCTTTTTCTTCTTCCCAATGTCGCTCAAGGTCTCCCAAGAAGTCTCCAAGAAGCCCTCTCAAAATATGTCCAGAAAGTCCCCCATTTTTGTCCTAGAAATCTGCATTTATACCCTTCACAGCATACGGGCCGTATGGGGCCGTATGGCACTCAAAACCTAGATTTCACTTTTTACAGGGGTATATACAGGCTGCATACAGGGTATATACGGCCTCTATATAGGCTGTATGGTGGCCGCATGAAGTTCTGGACAGGTAGCTTGAAACAATCCCGATGCTAAAGTATTTACCATAATAACATCGCTACAGTAACTCTGCTATAGTAATTTTGGGACTGTTTTCTTCTTCTTTTCGCCCAAATGATATCCTCGTGTTCTCCATAGCTTTCCCGTACCCTACAAAGAAAATAGTAAATGATTAAGCACAAAACATACAGCAATCCTCAATAAAATACATGCAAAGTGTATAAAAAACATATAGGAAAATACCTACATTTAGACACTTATCAATAGTCTTGACAGTGTGGTACTGAGAAAGTCATTCATCCACACGACAGTCTTGTTGTTAAACCGTAACAGATATAATTGAACGATATTGTAAATATTTAATTGATATCGAAAATATTTAAATGATATTGCAAATATTTAAACGGTAACTCCATAAATTAAACATTAACATATATATATTTAAACAATAACATAAAAACTTCAACCTTGCTTGTCCATAGAGTAGTTGAGGATGATCCTTATCAACTCCTGCTCGAATTTATTGGGGTACGACTCTCCATGGTATTTTTTATTCTTCGGAATAAAGTCTTTCCGAACTTCTTCATATTGTTGGTTGGCAAGGATCATATCTCTCGTTGTTTTTTCGGTGGCATCCCCTTGCCCCTTGTCAACAGCTGTTTTGGGATCATGGTGCGGTACTATTGTTGACGGTTTTGTCAGTATTCATTACCAGCAGCATCTTCCTTCGATCCAGGATGATGACAGCATCAACCGGAGATATATCCTTTCATGCTTCTTGTTGTTGTGGGATTATGTCTGCCTTCGATGTGGCACTGTCGGCCACTGGTTCCACCGTGACTATGATTTCGTTGTCAACAGAGTCAACGATCTTCTCAACCGTAGCCACAGCAACAGCATCAACGGGAGACACACCCTTAGTTGGTTCTTGTTCGTCGGGGATTGTGAACACCTTCAATGTAGCACTGTCGGCCGCCGGTTCCACCGTGACCATGATTTCGTTGACAACAGAGTCAACGATCGAATCAACCGCAGCAATGATAACATCATCTATGATCTTCTTTACTATGATAGGCATGTCATCAACGGCGACAGACTCAATAATAACATCAGCCACTGATGGTGCTGCTATTGTTTCATCATCAGTCGGAGGTGGATAAAGAGGCATTATTGTTTTTCGCTTTTTTGCAAGTATCTTCAAATGTGGCTGTCTTGGAATGGCCATCTCGACGAAATCATCATTGTCAAATTCGGACGACTCGTTCGGCACGGGTGCTTCATTTGTTTGGAGGGATGGCCCAATCGATTGTGCCCATCCTTCCAATACATAAACCCGAGTGACAAGGCAAGGGAACTCGGTCATCAATATCTGGCACACCTACAGAAGAGTTACAGTGACATCATCGCCTAGTGTCTTTGGGGGAGCTGTGACAACGTCCCTTGCGTATGTCCCGCAAGAGCACGGGTTTGTCGAGTAATAAAATCCTAGGTGAGTGAGTATTGTATCCATAGGTAGCAGGGAATAAAAATACTTAAATTGTTTCTTAACCAAGCTAAAGATGAATAATGATTTTATTAACAAGACGTAATGTAAACAAGAATAAACGAGACAGGAAAGAGAAGCACAAGTAAATGGGAGGTAAGTCAATTGATATAAATGGGGTACTCAGATATTGTTCCGCCTAGGACGATCATTTCAAGTACAAAACCCTCTATTATGCTTCCTAACTAATGCATTAATGAGTCGTGGAGATCCTTCAATAAATGGTCCTAAATCTAAGGTCAACCATGCCTGAGTCTATACATGTCCCAGAGGAGAAATTGAACAATCTCAACAACTCGCACTCGTACAGAATCACAATGAGTTATAGGGATTCCAAGTGATAAACCATATTCCTATGTGTAGACCTAACCCTTTGGTCCAGGTGGAAGGTCCCTAGTCACAATTAAGCCCTAGGTGCTAAAATCACTTCAACGCTTCACTCCATTGCCTTTGTAACTAAGCCCCAGCGGAATGTCATCCCTTAGCCCGTTCACTCTACTATGACCGCAAAGAACTCTTGGAATGTAAAGGTAGAGTAAATCAAATTGAAGGGGAAAGGAGACGCTCTGCTACCTCTCGACTCACCCTCTCAACCCTCTCTAATCTAGCTTTGTCTAACCCTCATGACGTGTCACCCATCCACAAACATTACCAATATAAACTCTCAACCCTAGTGTCACTCTAAGGGAGAAATCATTCAATCAAGCATTCAAGATTGGAACTCAATTAAAGCATCAATTAATGAAAGCATTATAAAAGGTTTAATGAAACAAATACATCATAGGGTTCACAAATCCAAGTACCCACTAGGGGTTTAGCTCTCCATAGAGCTAGTTACAATCAACAATGAAATAGAATGCAAAATCATGTAATCTACAGAAAACCCCCTCGACTCTTCCAAAGGTCCCTTCGTTCAGCCTAGGATACACCTCGCCGGATCGGTGCTGACGAAAGCTCTCCCACTAACCTTCTTCCAAATGGAGCGGCTGAAATTGAGGTTGAAATCGGCTCTAAATAGGCCTGGAATCGGGCATCCACACTCCGCTGTGGATTCTCCACACGGACCTGTGGAAATTCTGCACGGGCATGGATAATGTCCACACGGGCCGGTATAAACATGTAGCCTTGGACACTCCCGGCTCATATTGCCCCTGTCCGCACAGGGCTTGGTAAGCTTGCAGTGGGGTAAAGGTGCCAGGGTAATCTGTCAGCAAGTGTCCGTACTCCTCGGTATCTATGTATGTCTCGTCATACAAGTCCATACGAACTAAAAACTCAGTAACACTCATGGTAAAATGACATCCGAACGCTCTTAACTGTATGATATCAATGATGTCAAATCTCCCATATGGCTGCTCAAACTCAAAAGACGCCAGTACATCCAGTGACAGTGTGCAGATAACTGCCTCTCGTATCAACAACAATCTCCTCCAGCTTCCCACAGGCAGCAATGCGTCAATCTCCCTGGCCAACTCATTACCTTGCTAGACCTCACTCAGCACACTCACGTCTACGAACCGGGATTGTCCAAACCTAAGTCTCGATAGCCGCTCGAATCCAGCCTAATGCTAGGGGTTCGAGAATTCAATATGTGCCTGCTCAGGTAAAGTCTCTCGAGGATGCTTACCCTCTTGCTTCTTCGAGCGCGGTGCCATACCTACGAGAAATGATGAAGAAAATAATCAAAGAAGCTTAGAAAACTATACTGCAAAATTCCACACGGGCTTGTGAAAATTACCCACGCCCGTCTGGATCTGCAGGGCATGAAAATCGCACGGTCGCAAGCCAATGCTAAAAAAATACATCTTAAAACCACGGTTAAACGCTTTCTAATCATGCATAAACCATTATAAAGTGAAAATTGTATGCAACTCAAGACTTTTGATCCACTAACAACAAGAAATGGCGAAGAAGAAATAGAGTAAAAAGTTTACCGATGAAATGGGTATAAAACCTTCGAATTCAGCGTGTAATTTGACTGGAAATCCCTCTAAAAAAACGGTGAGAGCTCTGGAAATTTATTAAGAGTGGTTTTTTAGTGTTTGGGAGGGTATTGGATGAAAATTTCAACGAGATTTTTTTTAAAGGAAAATCGCATCTCTTGGAATTCTGCACATCCACACGGGCGTGCGAAAATTACCCACACCCGTGCACCTCGACAGGAGAGAGCTACAGGCACAGACGCACGCCCATGTGCGCTCTCGGGAAAACACACAATGTCTCTGAATGCAACCACACGGGCGTGCGGCAATTACCCACGCCTGTGCGCCCGAGATACAGGGGCAGATACACGCCCCTGTGAACTCTCTGTCCTACCGAGAAAATTCACTAAGTATTTCCCACGCCCGTGTAAAAATTTCAAACGGGCATGGATCATTACTGGGCAGTTCACAGGGGCAGACGCACGCCCCTGTGTATTCTCGGGATGGAGGAGAGCCCTTCTGCAGAGATCCACATGGGCATGTGGAAAATATCCACGCCCGTGCGTCTGTCACAGGATCGCCGATAGGGGCGAGTCCACCCCTTGTGTGTTCTCGGGAAAAGTTTCTAAGTTTCTGCAGGAAAATGCACGCCCCTATAGAAATTACCCACGGGCGTACAGATATCATCAGGTTTCTCACAGGGGCGAGCCCACGCCCTTATGCCTTCTCTGGAAGAGCTCACAATGCAAATCCATGGGCGTGTGGAAATTCCACACGCCCGTGCGTTTTCTCTGGATGCCTTAAAAATTCTGCAGACTCTGCAGATAATTCCTGAACATGTATACACACTCAGAGCATGCCCTATTATGTATAATATACCAACGAAAAACAGGAGAAACTAGCTCGCACAACCAAAACTTTGCCAAATCAACATGAAAGCACATGATGACATCAAAAATCCACAAGAAAACACACAACAATGCATCAAACATATAGACACCAACACTCAACACTTTATTTAGTCAAACCCTAAATTAGCAACTAAGAAAACAGTAAACACTTGAGTTGCCACCCAAGAAGCGCTTGTTTAATGTCACTAACCTTGACGTACCTTGTCTTACCTCACAGGGGTCTATAGATGAAGGTTGTCCTCTTACCCAAACTTGAAAGCTTGATGAGCTATGTCTCTTGAAGGTAGAGGGGGAGTTATCGGGCTTGGTACCACTTAACAGGAGTTCATCCAACTTGTTCTGTTCATGCACATCCCCAACAGCCTTGCGGCGTTTCTTGTGGCGTCTCCTCGCCCTCTTCATCTTCTGGAGCATCTTCTTCATGATTCCCAGAGTAGATGGTACTTGTTCCTCCAGACCAAGCATCATTACTTCTTTATTGTCCATCTCTTGTTCGAACAAACCCTCGTATGGGTCCGGATTGAACATTTCCTGCATGTATTCATCAACAATTCATCAGTAGTGTCAAGAAAGTAAAGAGTATAATCAAAGTCAAGAGAATGTCATATGGCTTCGGTGAGGCGGTATGTGAGCTTATCATCTCTAACCCTCAGTATCAACTCCCCACCATCCATGTCTATAAATGCCTTGGAAGTGCGGAAGAATGGCCTCCCAAGTATCAAAGGAACATCTGCATCCTCATCGATGTCCAACACCACAAAATCTACAGGAAATATATACTTGTCAACTTTGACAAGTACGTCTTCAATGATGCCTCTCGGATGTCTCACTGTTCAGTCCGGCAATTGCAATGTCATCCGAGTGGGCCTAGGCACTCCCAAGCCAAACTTCTGAAAGAAGGAACATGTCATGATGTTGATACTGGCCCCTGAGTCCGCCAATGCCATTTCTTCACCCAAGTTGCCAATGTTGTATGGAATGATGAAGCTTCCTGGGTCTTTCTTCTTGTTCGGCATATTCTTTTGCAAAACCGCCGAGCAAGAGGCATCTAAAATCACAGAGGTACACTCCACCAACTTTCGCTTATTGGTCAACAAGTCCTTCAAGAATTTTGCATACTTAAGTATTTGGAACAATGCCTCAACAAAGGGAATATTGATGTGGAGTTGCTTGAAAAAACTCAGGAACTTCTTGTATTGTTCGTCCGCTTAGTCATTCTTTAATCTAGAGGGATAAGGGATTCTTTGCTTCTAAGGTGGGGCTGCCACCTCCTTCTCTTTGTTTGCTCCCTCCTCAACCTCTATGACCTCAGGTGCATCTACATTGGGCTTCTCACTCGGAAGCCTACCATCAACTTCAAGACCACTACTCAAAGTGATCGCCTTCACATGCTCTCTAGGATTGGTCTCAGTATTACTCGGCAAGCTTCCTTGTGGTTTCTCCGATAGAGACTCGCAATTTGCCCCACTTGGTTCTCAAGATTGTGCAAAGAAGCGGTGTGGTTGCGAACTGTAGTCTCGACTGATTGAAACCTTGTATCTGACAATTGCACAAATCTAGTCAAGGCCTTCTCTAAATCGGTCATCCGGGTTTCCAAGCCGGACACTCTATTCTCCATGTTTGGGGCTTGTTGTTGTTGGAAACCCGGTGGTGCCATGGCCTTTGGTTATCCTTGGTTGCTCAATGAAAAGTTGGGATGATTCTTCCAACCCTGATTGTAGGTGTTGCTATATGGATTACCTTGGTTCCTCATTGCATTACACACAAAGTCGACTTTCTCCACCGAAGATGCATCACCAATAGAGATCGGGCAATCAGAGGGAGCATGTCCACCACCACACCCAGTGGAAGTTGTCACGATTGCCACCCTATTAGAAGTTAGAAGGTCTAACTTCTTACTCAATGATTCCACTTGGGCCGCCAAAGAAGTTACTGCATCTATATCATGGAGCCCGGCCACCTTTTTTCTTTCCCGTGCATTCCACTGATAACTTTTCATGGCCATGTCTTCTATTAACTGTCGGGCTTCTTTCGGGGGTTTACTCCCTATAGTACCTCCTGCGGCGGCATCTAGCAATTACCTTGTACTCGAATTCAACCCATTGTAGAAAGTCTGAATAATCATCCATTCGGGAAATCTGTGCTGTGGGCACCTTCGCAAAAGATCCTTGAAGCGCTCCCATATCTCAAACAATGACTCCAACTCCATCTGTATAAATGACGATATCTCATTGCGAAACATGGCTGACTTCCCCAGAGGAAAGTATCTAGCAAGAAAAGTTTCGACCATCTCATTCCAAGTCCTGATGGTGGCTTTGGGCAAGGAATGAAGCCACTGCTTGGTTTTTCCCTTAAGAGAGAATGGGAAAGCCCTCAATCTAATAACATCAACCGATACACCATTAATCTTCAGCAAATTGCAAACTTCCAAGAAGTTCTCTATATGGTTGTTTGGATCCTCATCGGCCAAACCATTGAACTGTGCTGACTGCTGAATCATCCGGATGAATGCTGATTTCAGCTCAAAGCTCAGAGCTGTAATTGGGGGTCGGATAATGCTAGATTGTGTCCCCAATACTAACGGTCTGGCGTAATCAGATAATGTTTGCTGTTGTTCATTATGTTCAACCATATTGTCAGATCCTTCAATTTCCACTTCAACTAGATTTGACGGTTCTTACACAGGTTCTTTCCCTTTTCTTCGAAGTGTACGTTCAAGTTCTGGATCTCCTTCGATTAATATCGAAGGGTTCCCTCGGGTCATAACCTGAAGCTGCACCAAAAGAAAGAAAAAGAAATCAGAACGATGATAGAAAACGAAGATGTGAAATAGAATGAATGAATAAATAGCTAAGAAAACAAAGTGCAAAGTATATCTAAACTCCTACTCCCACGCAACGGCACCAAAAACATGACAACGTCTCTTGCGTATGTCCCGCAAGTGCATGGGTTTGTCGAGTAACAAAATCCCAGGTGAGTGGGTATCGTATCCACAGGGAGTAGGGAATAAAAATACTTAAATTGTTTCTTCACAAAGTGAAAAATGAATAATGATTTTGTTAACAAGATGTAATGTAAACAAGAATAAAAGAGACAAGAAAGAGAAGCACAAGTAAAGGGGAGGTAAGGCAATCAATATAAATGGGGTACTTAGATATTATTCCGCTTAGGACGATCATTTCAAGTGCAAAACCCTCTATTATGCTTTCTAACTAATGCATTAATGAGTCATGGAGATCCTTCAATACATGGTCCCAAATCTAAGGTCAACCATGCCTAACTCTATATATGTCCCGCGGAGGAGAAATCGAGCAAACTAAACACCTCGCCCTCATACAGAATCGCAATGAGTTCTAGGGATTCGAAGTTATAAACCCTATTCCTATGTGTAGACCTAATCGTTTGGTCCAGGTGGAAGGTCCCTAGTCACAATTAATCCCTAGGTGCTAAAATCACTTCAACACTTCACTCTGTTGCCTTTGCAACTAAGCTCCAGCGGAAGGTCATCCCTTAGCCCGTTCACTCTACTATGACCGCAAAGAACTCTTTTAACGTGAAGGTAGAGTAAATTAAATCGAATGGGAAAGGGGACGCTCCGCTACCTCTCGACTCACCCTCTCAATCTTCTCCAATCTAACTTTGTCTAACCCTCATGGCGTGTCACCCATCCATAAAGGATACCAATATAGACTCTCAACCCTAGTGTTACTCTAAGGGAGAAATCATTTAATCAAGCATTTAAGATTGGAACTCAATTAACGCATCAATTAATGAAAGCATAATAAAAGGTTTAATGAAACAAATACATCCTAGGGTTTACAAATCCAAGTACCCACTAGAGAGTTTAGCTCTCCATGGAGCTAGTTACAATCAACAATGAAATCGAATACAAAAGCAAGTAATCCATAAAAAACCTCCTTGTTAGTCATGAAGATGGTCTTGTGGAGAAGTCTCGACTCTTCCAAAGGTCCCTTTGTCTGGCCTAGGATACACATCGCCGGATCGGTGCCGACGAAAGCTCTCCCACTAACCTTTTTCCAAATGGAGCGCGATGTCCAAGCCGTAGAATCTCTCTAAATCCCTTGCCATTTCCTCTCAAAACCCTAGCCACATCCCTCTCTCAAGTTGGGGAAAAGATGGAGAAAAGAATGCTGAAATCGGGGCTGAAATCGGCTTTAAATAGGGCTAGAATCGGGCATCCACATGCTCCTGTGGATTCTCCACACGGGCCTATGGAAATTCCGCACGGGCGTGGATAATGTCCACACGCCCGTGTGGATTCTCTGAACTTCACTTTTTCGGCCGGCTGTGAACAGTAACTGTTACAGTAAATTGCTGCAGTGTTTTGCTACAGTACAGTCCCCCGAAACACTCCCGAATCTATGCTTTCATCGAGGTAACGTAAATGGGTACACGTTTACATCGTAGATCGCTTTGCTTCTTTACTAATGGTCTTCATTGGAGATCTTGCTATCAATGCACAAGCCGGGATACTCGAATGTGACTGCCCTTGTGTCCCTCCATACCATCGTGCTAACTTGAATACAAGGAGGTTGGCACACATTCTTGCATTTTGAACCCGACTTATGTCTTCGCGGTTGAACCTTCTCAAGATTTCCTCCAAATAGTGCGTTCACGATCTACATTGGCTTCTTTCTTTACCATTCGGCTTCACAACCCTATATGCATAAAAGTAACATAAATGCACACATATTAGCGCTAAAACCCGATAAAAGTAATGCTCATCATAAACACTCCCGAATCCATGCTTTCATCGAGGTAACGTAAACGGGTACACGTTTACGTCATAGATCGCTTTGCTTCTTTAATAAACGCCTTCATTGGTGAAGATCTTGCTATCAATGCACAAGCCGGGATACTGGAATGTGACTGCCCTTGTGCCCCTCCAAACCATCGTGCTAACTTGAATACAAGAAGGTTGGCACACATTCTTGCATCTTGAACCCGACTTATGTCTTCGCGTTTGAACCTTCTCAAGATTTTCTCCAAATAGTGTGTTCACGATCTACATTGGCTTCTTTCTTTACCATTCGGCTTCACAACCCTATATGCATAAAAGTAACATAAATGCACTCATATTAGCGCTAAAACCCGATAAAAGTAATGCTCATCATAAGGAAAGAACATTTCGCATTCTTATCACACAAGCACTTATCAAGCTACCATGGTCGGGGGGGGGGCTGTTGTTGTCGTGGTTGGGTGGTGTTGTAATTGGGCAGGGTAGGGGAGGGTTTCTTCGAGGCCGAGGAATGCGTGCATTCGTTGGGCTAGAAGTAGGAGAACAGCGTCGAGCGCGCACAGAAGAGGATGGCCTTTCATCTTGCCTTCGAGAAAGTGATTCCGGAGCAATATCAACCACCCGCTGGTTGGCCCAAACAAATATATCTTCATCAACATTCGCCGGGACCAGCTTAGGAAACTAACATATGTAAATAAAAGAATCTCAGCGAAATCATTCAGTTTAAACAATAACAAATATATTTAAACATTTAACTTATTTATTTAAACGGTATCGCATGTACTTAAATAGAAAACAAAATGTTTAAACTTGAAATATTTTTTTAAACAGAAAATAAACATTGTTGAACTCTAAATACTATATTTAAAACATAACTACTACCGTTAAACAAATTGTTCATGAGTTATTACCTCTTTTCCTTCGAGAGATGACAAACTGGTTTTTATCATTGCTTGCTCACGGTAACTATTTTCACCGTAGCATAGCATCCTTGGGATCTTGCCGAAACGAACTTTCTTTCCGGTTCCAGTCAGCTCGTAAAGCCAGATGTTCAGCGTAACCGAGCAACCCTTAATATACCCTGTGTTGGTCTTTTTCCCCGCGCATCTATCTTGCACTCGAGCGGCTGCTTGTGGAATGTCCTTCATAAGCAACTTGTGTGTCGCCTGTACCCATGCGTATCGCCTCATGCCAAGTAGATCATCGACATAATCAACGATCCAATTCAGAACTGAGCATGAGGTATTTGGGAAGAGGATTGTACCCATGAGATACACCATCAGGTGTTTGACAAAATTTTCTTCTTCTCCCCTCTATTGAACAAGTTACTCAAGAGTTCTCTTGATGGAGTTTCTGTGTTTCTCGTAGGTTTTTGATAAATACTTGTCTTTGAAAGCTGAGCTTGTTTCCTTCTTCTGAAACACGACTGTGTCTCCATCGCAATGCAGACCAAGAACGAGGGCCACATCTTCAGGCCTGAAACTCAAAAGGCTTTCCCCGATCCTGAATTTATTGGTGCGACGATCGTACCTTTGCAATAGAGAATCAAGAAGGGCCCTCACTTGGAATACAACTTTCAGCTCAATAAATGCTGCAAACAGTGTCCTTTGGATGATCTCCGAGTGTTGAGGGGTCATGTGAACTTTCAATTTAGCCAAGGTTTCCACTACCGATATCAAGTAGCATCGCCCATTAACTAGGTTGACCGCCATAATCATAAGCCTGCGACAATAACAACACATTCAACAGTATTTACAAAGTTTTAAGCGGAAATATAAGATTTTAAACGGAAGCCTCAATTATTAAACAGAGATATAATATTGTAAACAGTGATCTAGTTTTTAAACGGTAACCACAATATTTAAACGGAGACATATGTTTTTAAACTAAAACTCATTTTTTAAACGGAAAGATCATTTGTAAAATTGCAACCATATCAAATGAAAGGGGAAACGTACATTATAAACATTACACAAATCATAACAATCGAAAAACTATTTTGATCGTGTACACAGACGAAAATGTAAAACAAAACAAAACCCTAGCCGAGAAATCTCCTTGCAGACTAACAAAACCCCAACCGAGAAAACCCCCTTCAGACTTTAATATCTTCCAATAAAAACAGAACCACAAAACAAAACCGAAAATCTTTCTTTGTAACAGAATAGTTAATATATAACCATAATTACAACTTCTTCAATACCTTAGATTGGAAACTGATGAAATGCCGAATACTTGCGCGGGACATCTCCTTCAAGACACCGGTGGAAAGGGAAAAGCTGAAATTACAGAGGATGTCCGGGTAGAGACAACTTCGGAAAGGGAAAAGGTAAAGAGGCGAGTTGAGAAAAAAACAAGTATACGGCTCTAGTAAAGTCGTCTCTTGGGATTACCCTAAGAAAAACCCCCCACTTCCTCTTAAACCGGCGAAATGATTGCAGTGCCACGACTTCCCATACAAGGGGCAATTTTGTCCACAAAATTTAAAAATAACTTTGTTAACCACCATTATATGCTTTGGGGTTTGGAAAACATTAAGTTTAAAAAAATTAGGTTTTTAGGGATTGCCAAATTAATGGGGTGTTTTTGGCAATATTGCAAACTTAGGAGTTTTTTTTGGCAATTTTCACTAAAATTAAATAAGAAACCAAATTTAGAGTTTTCCACCGAAACTTTAGCATCAGCCAGCCTAGCGGCTAGAGGCATACGCGAGCTAGCCATACCACTTAGGGATATGCAACTCGGCCGCCAACAGTCCACAGGGCAGCGTCTGGCTATTCATAGGCTCGTCCATCGACGCGTAGCGCAATTGAGCGGTTCTAGCACAGTTAGGCTGTAGTAGGTGTGCTTGCCATCAAGCCTATATCTGCCGATACAAATTCCTGCGCATTGGTTGGCGTAGTCAAGGCCAGGTTTGAGTTTTAGCCCAATGCCCCTTTATTCAAATCCTCTAAAATTATAAACAATTTATTTGCAAAACATACTAAAACTCCAATATATTTGTATCCAGTATACAATCTCTAAACCCATGTTATCTTCATCATACAAGGTTATTCACATAATTAAAATGATGACATGTTTATCCAATATATAATCTAAAAACAAATACTGAAATATGATCATAAAAAACAAAATATTATTTTTGTTTCTATGTTGCTAATAATATTGTTGTAATAAAGATGTGAATCCATAAAACTCTTTTGAACCCTCAAATGTGAATAACTATTGAGAGATTAATTCTTATTACAAGTTTTCTCTGAGTTCATCTATTATTGGTGTATTTTTTTTTTTTCAAAGTTGATTATTATCTTATAGAGTTTTAAGCAAACATAAAAAGCCTATTTTTATCAATATTTTATCCAAAACACTCTTCCAACAAATTTTATTTTGTATTTGTTTGAATTAGATAAGTTTCTAAGGCAAGTTCAAATTTAAAGTAACAAAATGAATTTATACAATTCAATGTAGGTTCACATGAAACTGGCGTTAGGAATGAAGAAAGAAAATTTACTTTGCAAACCAATTAATCAATCCATTCGTTTAGATATATTGTTATGTCAAAAGAAATCGAAACCCTCTGAAATGAAAAATTTTAATAGAAAACAATTTATGCTCATCCTTGATATCTTCATATACTATTAAGCTTTATTTGAGATGGGTGAAAGCAAATATAACCTTTATGATGATATATATGGAATTTATCTTTTTTTAATTTGTGTACACATACGAATTTCATTTAGAGATTTATTATTATTACCATTATCATTTGGGTATTTATTATTATTTTGAGATTTTTTTATGATACATATATATTATGGACATGAACAAGTCAAAGTTGGGGATAAATAATAAATCAATAAACTCTACAATTATACCAGTAGTTGAAATTTAAAAATTAATATTTATCTAATGTAAACAAAATATAAGATTTATATCGTTCATGAAGTAGAATTGTAAGTCAAATAGAGATAAAGAAAAACAATATGAAACATTAATTGGAATAAAATTGAAAATAAAATTATATTGATCTTTTAAAATACATACTTTGGTAACATATCAAAATGTGGAAATGATTTTTCAAAATGGCATTTTATTATTCTTCGTGCTTTGAATAAATGAGTTTACTTTTTAGACATTATTATTTGAAGTGCATTTGTGACATGTTTTCAATTTTTAATTAAAAAAATTTAAAAAAGAAAAAGTTGCAAACAAACAAATTCTAAATACTTTGTAAGTTGAAAGGCTCCGTCGATGAATAAATTCACCATATTAATGAATTTAATTTTACTAGAGAAAGTCCTTGCTTTGAATTAGAGAGAAAAGGGTGTAGATCCTTCAAGAGTACACTATCTGACTCCTCAAACAAGAGAATGTGCTAAAGGTTTCACTAAGGAACTTCTTATTGAGACCTTGACAAAAATATCCTATTCTCAGGCTCATATGACAAAACTTGAGGCCAGGCTTAGATAGTTGAAGACAAGATTGACTAAACTAAAAGTTGAGTGGAAGCAATCTAAAACAAGCTTGTTTGACCCATAGGTTAGGCTCAAGCTTCTCATTACAAAATTGACATTAGGAACTGTGAGACGAAGATGGCTCAATCCAAAATGAATTCTAAATATCACTTGCTATTTACTCCCTACAAGTACGCCATGTTCCTGATGTCCAACATAGAGGTGGAAAAGAAAAAAAAATTGCTTTAAAGGTGGTGATATTGCTATATTAGATTCAAATTTTCTAATGACTATGGCCTTCTTTGGATTGGTTTACAAAATAAATGTTTTTTCTTCTAGTTTGGCAAAAGGTCTTTTAAAAAAAAGTGTTTCTCAAAATAAGTTAAGTGTTTTTTTTATATTTTATATTTGAATAAATTAATGGAGAAGTAGTTCTATATGTGTTAAGTTATACCTTCAATGGACGCAGCTGGAACATAATAGGGATAGAACGCATCAGGTAAAAACAAATGAAAAGCAATAGCCCAGTCAATATCTTATCAATGGCCAATGCTTGGAAGTCAAGGAAAGCAAACTATATTGGAACATGGATTTAACAGACTTCCAATTAAAAAGGATAGATATTAATCCACAAGCTAAATTTCCAAATTGATGTAGTTGCAAACTTTTGTATGTGTGTGTGTTTTTATTTGCGAGGGCGGGTAGGGTAAGAGAACATGACAGTTCGTCTCACATACTTTTGTTGTTGTAACAGCTTGCTCGCATGCTATGAATTGGTACTCAAAGCAAGTTATACTTCATTGTGCGAATATAAAATTGGAGAATCAACAGAAATATGGTATGTAGCACCCCAGTGAGAGTCAGATGATTGCAGTAATCTTTTATGAGCGGATGCAGGAACATGATGTTTATAAAATCATAAAAGCACATGCTAAGCAAACTTTAAGCCAACTCAAAAGGATGCATCATGTACTCCCAACTCCCCAAGTGCATTTAGTATATCATCCATGAAAGAGAAAGAAGTCCTGAAGTACTATAATTCACATATCTTACCTGTAAAGTGGAAATTTTCTTCCTCCTCTTACAATAAAATCCTGAAAAGTTCAAATCATTTACGAATCAGTAAATAGCTAGCAAATCCAGTTGTAACAATTATGATATCAGAAATACCATAAAAGCTTCGGATCACAATTGGCATAACTTGACTAATTTAATGTAGATGAGGACATTCACAAGTCCACAGTTAACTAATGTAGACAAGGACATTCACAAGCCTACACTTTAAGTATTTATAAAAAAATTACATTTCTGCAACAGATTAGTCCGGAAAAATATGTTGCATTTACTAAAAGTCTAAAACAACAAAAAAAAAGTAAGGGTGCACTCCTTTATTCTACCCTTTTTATTTTTGTTGAAGAGCTGAAATTTTGAAATTTTATTTTATCAATGGCAACATACTTCATATGCCACTGGAAGAGAAAGATGAAGATCTACTCATTTTGCTACAACAGTTAAGAAAATTTTGACTATTATAACATATCAAAGGAAATTACTAAAATTCATAAAATAGATCGGAAATATTCACAATGTAATTATAGAAGTCAAGAATATTAAGCTTAAAATTCAGACAAGCAGAATAACATTGGCTATGATGTGAATAAGGAAAGCCATATATTTGGTTATAGCAGCAACTATTCAAAAGATTGAAAAAAGTGAGAAGGCTGCATAAATCCCAAAAGTGTGCTTTCATATAAAAACATCAAGAATTCCCAAATAAAGGCTTAATACTAATGTAATTCATTGAAAGAAGATCAAGAATGCTGAAAGGGAGGGAAAACATGCCTTAACAAATCCAAGTTATTGAACTTATCTAAAAGACCTACCTGAGTAAATATTCCCTTTGCTTTTGATATGCTCAGGCGAACTGCAATTTCCTTCGCTGCAAAGCTATCAGCTACTGATACAACTATACACCCTGCAAGGATGATTCCAAGGTATATGATCACTGCAGTAGTTGTCATCGGCATGTCTATGGCAATTGGATCCCCTTTTGAGAACAGTTTATCAATTGCATTTGCAACCATCCTGTAAATGAAATAATGAATCAGGACAGGAAACAACCATCTAGACACAATAGCAGTAATGCTTATTGCAGAAACAAATGGAATATGGTTAGCAAAATATAACATAGTTCAAGGATGCAGACATACATGACTTGATCTCGAGCTCTTTTTAAGCGACATCGCATTAATAGGAGAATCATCAGAACCTTCATCCTCCATACAATAGCGATACTCTCATTGGTTTTCTTTTGGAAAGTTCATTGGTAGCAGACAACACTCGGCAATGTTCAAGACCGATCCCGGAAACCATATCCCACCTTCCCTAGACTTGTCACTAGTATCCAGTATACATTTCGGACCTTCACGAAACAGAACTGAAATCTCCTTTATAGCAATCGACCAATAAATCTAAAAAACCAATTAATCACAACAATCATCCATCCCGCTTCTTCTAGAGTAAATATAGCAGAAGTAACTCTGAAATGAAGAAATAAATCTTAAATGAAATCATTTAATCACCTCTGGATGCTCAACAGTGAATTTTTGGAAAAGATTAAAGCTTGTAATTGGATCCTTATAAGATGATCCAAGCAAACTGGGGCCATGAGCTTCCATCAACTTCCCCAAGATTGGTACGCTTAGCCAGAACCCTAACAACCAAAAAAATCACTTGATTGACTGATTTCACTCCAAAAAAATCAAAACTTTTCAACCCTAATCACAAATAAAAACAAAAACCAATCCATAAATCATCAAATCAGAAATTCCATCACAAGCACCCAAAACTCACGGATCGGGAAACCAGTAAGGCGGCGGGCCACGAGCAGCGAAATCCCAGCGAGCGAAGACGGAGTAGTAAACGAGCTGGTGAAGAGGATGGGAATGCGAAGGTTTCAACAGGCCAGAATCAACCACACTTCTCCACACCTCGGCAGCGTCGGCTGGCGGTCGGCGCTGTGGTCCAAGAACACGGTGGAGATCCGAATAGAAGGCTGTGGCTTCTTCAGGGCGGAGGCCGGCGAGGGCAAGGTCGGTGAGAGCGATGTCCCATGGGGTCTCCTTGGCCATTGTGGGAAAAAGGCGAGAGCTTGGAGAGCGAGTTGTTAGTAATACTTAGTGGTACAAGTGGTAGTTGAAGGTGATGCGCGGGAGAGTTAATTGAATAAATTAATAAATTAATAATAATAAATAAAAATAAATAAATAAATAAAATGAAGGGAGAGGTAGGTAGGGAGTTAGATGAAACGGGCGGTTTGGTGCGGGCAGTGGTTGATATTTGTGGAGTGTTTGGTTAGGTTATTTTTATTATTTTATTATTTTTTATTTTTTACAAAAGCGACAAACGCCGCTCGACAATGGGGTGTCAAAAGATAGATATATACAGAAGTGCACTAGTTACGGTGACTTAACGATCACCTAGAGATTTATTAACTCAACCAGATGTCACATGGGAAATTAGATTTCTACCATGCGCACGTCCAAAAGATATTTCAGGAACCAAACCAAGTTAATAAATCTCCCCTGCCTTGCAACTCTGGAGAGGAGGGAAACGACATCCTCCCACAGGGGACCCAAGAACAGTGAATGAAAAATATCACTTTAGTATTTTATACAGTATTTTTAGTATACACAATACTGTAATAGTACTGTCGACCCTGGGTCAACCTATTCACTATCTAAGTAACATACCACTACATTACACCAATCAATTTTTTAGTTTATTTATTATATGTAGATAAATAAATAAAAATAATATTGTTTTTATATAATAGTTTTTATTTTTGAATGATGTGAATATTAGTTTCGCCATCATGTTATTTTTTTTTTCTAATGGAAAACCTTAAATTATACAAAACTGTAAATTTTATAAAATAATGTAAAACTTTAAACTCATAGCCTAAAATTCTATAAAACTTTATATAGCTTGAACATGGTAAAACTTTAAACACTCTCTAAAAAGGATAAATAATAACTAGATTTATTTATTTATTTATTTAAAAAAAATATATGAAAGACAAAAAGAATGATGGGAAGTATATTATGTAAATATATCATTATTTTAAGGTTTAGTGTTAAGTTGAGTTACGCTACATTGGTTAATAGTAATTTGTTTGAAGAAAAAGTGTCGGACAATTTGTGTGAGGAAAGGTAATGTCATAATTTTTCTTATAAAGAGATATTTCAAGATTTTTTTAAGATTAGAATAATCTTTTTTTAGTTTTTTTGTAGAATTTTAAATTATTAATCATGAGGGTGATTTTTGCATTTTTTATATTATATTAGTGGATCATATAACTCTGAAATTTTTGAGTGTAAGTCCCGATAAGAAGAGAAGCAAATATTAGATTGAAGAAGAATATAAAAAAAGAGGAATAGTCAACGTATGGACCATATATGAAGAAATGACAAGGAAAAAAAGAAAGTATATATATATATACATCTTGCTTTTAGTTTTTTTGGAGAAATTTTAATAAATAAATAGTTAATGACAACTAATGGATGATTGCGTGAGATGTTCTTTGGCTTTGTCTTATTTATTTATTTATTTATTTTGGAAAACGAAATTATAATAAGTTATCTCTCTTCCCTCTGTCCTTTCACAAGTTATAAAATAAATAAATCAATAGACTAAAAAAACCAATTAACTAAACCAAAGCATCTTGAGGAACGCATGCGAGAATATTCCCATCAAATATTTTATTTGAAAGTCATACAAATAAATTAAATAATATATATAATATAGTGTAAACAATTGTACTGTTCACTAAGTGTATTTGTTGATAGCCATTAGATGATTAAATTATCATCTAACAGCAGTTGTTACTGGTATAAAATTTATATATATTTACTATTGTTTTTTATGCATAATTACTGTTTAACGCTCTTTAATAGTATTGTTTAGCACTATTTAGTATTGTGCATAAGATGATGGTAACAGTTACATGTAAATCCAACGGCATCATGGGCCGATGTGCACTCATATATATATATATATATTAGGAAGAATAGGAAGAAGAAACCGATATTTTACTTTACTGTAATGAGATTTCGCGTCAGAAGAAATATTTTACCATATCAACATAAATCAACAATGAAAATGTGCCTTATTGATATTTCTAATTTTCAAAGAATCAAATTAAAAGTATTTAAATGTGATCTCTGATCTTGGTACATTAAACACCAAATTTCATCAAGTTCTTGAAAGTTGAAAGTACAATAACAAAGAGAGCAAGTGTACAAATTAATATGGCCATATATATGCAGAAATCAACCCAAAAAATCTTGAAAGTATTTTACAGATGTAATTATGCAGAACTTTGAAAAGATGAAGTGTTAGAAACATCGGCATTTGAGAATAATGAAGCTTGGGAGGATCAAACATGTGGGTGGAAAGCACTTGGTTTCGATTTTTTTCTATAGAAGATAGTCTATCGAAAAAAGTACCTCTATCTCTTGTTCCGGTGGTGTCGAAGGAATAGATGTGCGCATGAAGTCCATTTGTTCGCTAAGGACACCAGTCGAAGTAGCTTTTTCTGATATTCAGGTTGACTGGAATGTTGTAAGACAAGCAAAGACAAGAGCTAGATTATCACAAATTTCTGAAAGCAAAACAAATTCAGATGAGTAGAAAGAAATGAGACATTTGAAAAAAATATTATACATGAACTTAATTTCAAAGTTTCAAGTAAGAGATTCATCTGCATAAATAATTCCAATATCTTACCGAATTTGTTGTTATACAGCTGAATATTCTATCTGGCAAATCGCATTGTCCACTCTGCCGCAATTTCATCATGTTTAGTTCGATCTGTTAGGTATAGACGAGCAATGTTTGGCATAGCTGGCTTATCTGCACATATAAACAAATTTAGAAGAATGACCAAATTGGAGAAGGCTTTAAATAACTCTAAGGAAAACAATATATTGGAGGTTTTAAATCAGAGAATAGAATCAGCAGGTAATAAATAGTAGCTGTACATGGATCCGGATTGGTGAAAACAGATCTGATGGCTAACAACACCTTCGAGATTGTCAAAGCAGGGCTCCAGCCATCCTTCAAAATGTCTAGACTTACATTGCCGGCAGCATCTATGTTACAGTGGTAAATTCGAGTCATGAATACTACCTGCAATGCGAAAAGGAATACGAACATTAACAATGGAGTTGGAAAGAAAGGATAGATGAGTAGTTGGTAGTTTAAAGTACAAATTCAGAACAACCATGCAAATGATACGTACTACATATCTAGCTGGACCAAAAATTATCGTCAAAAACTTCCTAAAGTTCAGCTAAATATTATTAAAAATAAAGAGCCACATTCATCTTCTAGTCACAAATAGACTTCAATGTGAATTTGCATTACATAAGTCACAGCACTTCCAAAATTATCAACTTGACTGAGATTCACTCACGGCTGACTTTTAAGCCATCCACTTATTTATGGGCTTATGGAAATGCAAAGGATTACTTTCAGGAGTTGGACAATTTACAATTGTGGGATCATATTCCTTAAAGAACTTCTTCTAAGATTAACAGATTGCACCCTTACTGGACTAAATTGCTCCAAATCCTTCAGTAATAGAAAGACGATGTTCAAAATACGAAAGCAATGTGTGCTCGTCACTCATATGGAAAGACCTCCATTGCTTAAAAGAAACAAAAGATAAGCTACCTCATTAGTCTGCCAAGGTTGCAGATTACAAAATAAATATCATGGAGATAGTAGTGCTGCACGGTGCAGTCTGTTTTTCATACCTTTTCATTAATTTGTTATCTAAAATAAAGCCGCATATCATAAGGTAATCTTAATTCTAGCTTTCTACTAATAATAATATGAATCTCAAGGAATAAATGTCAGTGATGAATAGTAACAAGCAACAAAGTTCATAGTTTTAATCTCAAGCATTTCTTAACTAAATTCCACATAAATTCCCTGTTTATGGCTTCAGAAAAGCTAACAACTCAAACAAATGAACTGAAAAGAAACTCAAAAGAAAGATTTGAGCATAATTAAACTATCACACACATTCACCGCAAAGTAGAACGCAACTATGACACACATGGTAACATTGTTGATAAATTCAAGAGCATGATTCATCAATCCAGATTCAAATCATCATCAAACCTTTGGGGGCTTGAACGGATAATCAGCAGGGAAAGCAATATCAAGGAAAAAGACCCCATCTTCATAAGGCGATCCTACAAACAAAAGGATAAACTTTTTAAGCTAAGCCCAAAATCAAATCCAACTCCAACTCACAACAACAATTCAACAACGGTAAACAAGCATGGAACTGAGATCCAGGGTTACCAGAAGGGCCGAGGATGGTGGAGACCCAGTGGTAGAGGTTGTCGCCCTTGGGTCCGGCCGAGCAGTCGGTGGGAGGGTTCGCGTTGAACTCCATCATCTCCTTTTGGATCCTCTTCCCGGAGTATGAGACCGACGTCGCCGATGGCCATGGCCGGACTCCTCCACCGCCGGCGAAGCTCGTCGAAGAAGAAGAAGACATGGACTTCGATCTCTCTCTCTCTCTCTCTCTCTCTCTCTCGCTCTCAGTTCTCAGTGCGAGCGAACCATTCGATCTCTGCCCGGATCCGAAATGTATCATTCGGATTCGGGTTCTTTTTTTATTTATAGGTGAAAACGGATCCGACCCGAAAAGCCTTATTTATATATAAAGGTTTTTTTTAGATGAAACCCCCTGAGAAAAATGAAAATTTTTGCTATTGTACCTCTTTTCAAAAATACCCTAGGCTATATATAGGTAATATATTCTATGCGAATGTTAAAATAGATGAACCAACGGCTTTTGGTGTCACACCCACCCCTTCTACCGAGGTAAATGTGGCACCCATCAGTTAAAAATTCCTTTTTAACCTGAAACCCCGACACCTCTCGAAACCAAATCGACTTTACAAATTACAATTTATAACTTTACACCAACTGCAGGGATTCAAATACATAAATACAACAAATATATTAGCTCAAATTTGTGGATCAACCGCTACAAGATCACGATACCAACAAATATAAAGAAAAGTATGGGACCCACTCGCAGTCTTGGACTTAACCCCGACTAGCTCTAAACTCGATCAGGCAATCTAGGGTCTTGCTCCTCGATGCTACAAAGACATTCAGCTGGTCAGTAGTGGCTTAATAATTTCAAATATTCAAATACAGAGATATATAAAATATATAAATACCAACTTCTCAAATAATTTTTCCAACTTTTTCCAAAAATACTGAATTCTAGCAAAAATACATTTTTAAAGAACTTTTGAAACATAAATTCATCACAAATCAATATCAAATCAATTTTTCTAAGAAAATCCAAATTGTTGTGAGAGACCGCCTCCTAAGAGCGGCAATGGGCTGCACTCATCACAACCCAAAATAACAAGTAATATAAAAAAATCCATTCTCAATTCCACGACTGGAAAACTCTCCCCACTTAGCGCCGTCGCGACTAGGGTTGGGAGCCGCCAAGGTCTTCGCACCCTCGACGTTGGCCCATCGGTCCCATGTGGTGACTCTAGGATCCCGATGTATAATCCAATCGTGGCTCTACGCCTCCCACCGATCCCGGACAAATCAACACTCGTGTCCACCACGCCACCTCTAAAAGGCTGGCCCGTGGGGGACCCACTCATCGCAGTAGTCGGGCCTTAGCCCGCCGTCACCATCCAAACCAACATGTAAATGTAGCAATAATACAATCTGTATAAATCACATCACATGGTCCTTATCCAGACAAGCATTCACATCACGAAAAATAAACATCATTTCCACAAAGCCCAATGTCAAAAAGTATAACAATGCATAAAACCAAGAAAAATCCAGATCCATGATACCATTCCTATTCCAGGAATGAAAACCAATTCCACAAATATTGTTGGTAAAAACATTTTTAAAATGCTCACATGATTTCACAAATCATTCTAAATCAAAAACATATATAACCATAGAAATAAATACATGAATTGAATAATTAAATCACATATACATGTATTTTCACTATTCACAACACGTATAATTATACTGAAAACCGATGCATCAATACGATTGTCGAACATCAACGAGAAGTAAATATACGCAACATTATACGCCAATTAAACATGATAAAAAGAAATACTTAAACAATTATTTTCAAAATACTAGCCATTAAATAATTATTTCAAAATAATAATAATTAATCAATTATTTAAAAATAATAGCCACTACCAACTCACTCCCGGTGTCCTCGGGTTCCTTCCTAGACCGAAACTCCCTCCCAAGATCGAATAACACCTAACAAGAATAATATAATAAAAAAATAAATATCACATTTAAAACCCAAAATAAAAATACAATAAACAACAATAGACTCTATCGGGACCACTCACTCCAATCGGTTAAAACCCCGACCTTGCATTATCCAACCCGGCTTTCAATTGCACTTAAACCAACTCAATTTAGACTAAAACACGCTTAAACCAATCCGAACCAATCTCAATTCCATTGAACCAAGCTCAATTGTACTGAACCAAACTCAATCAAACTGAACCAGCTTGAACCAACTCAATTTTTTTATTCAAAAATCCTTTGAACCAACTTGGTTCAGTCCAAAACCCTTAACCCAAATCAACTGAACCAAACCCAAACCATCTCAACTTGATTTGATCAAGCCCAACTCAACCAAATTAATTCAACTCAATCAATTCATCGCAACTTTGGTTTGATCCAACCAATTCAACTCGGCTAACTCAACCCATTTCAATCTAACCATTATCATTAACCTCCTAATCATCATAATCATCAATTTAATTAACTAAACCAAATTTTTAATCTCGGTGCTACTAAAGAACGCTCACAAGAATTCCTGAATCTCATCCCCATTTTCAAGCTAATTTCATCATGTTTACAAAAAGTTTTTTTCAAAAGTAATTTCAATCAAACAATCATCCACAATAATCTAACATGATTTCAAAGACTTAAATCCAAGCCAAACCTCACAAAAACATGTTAAATTCAAGCATTGTCTGTCAAGCTTTTTAACTAAAAATTTATATATCATTCAAACCAAAAATAACCCTTACTGAGGGACTCCCGTGACTCCCTCCCACGATCTCCAAAGTCTTTCTCTTTAAAAACCTCTAATTTCTCTCTCATTTTCTTCATAACTCTCGGGTTCATCGTAGAAGAAAATGCGTGGAAAGAAGATTTGAACACTACTCAAGCTTTCTAGATTTTTTTCTCCAAATTTAACTTTCAGCCGAAATTTACATTTAGTCCCTCAAAACATAATTCCTTACAAAACAGTCCCTGAAAAAAACTCATGAATGGTCCCTGAATTACAAAAATAGTATTCTCAAAAGATCCTTCTAAATTATCCAATGGTCCTTGGATTATAGTACAACATTTCAAAAAGATCCCTTCCATCTTACCTTTCAGTCCTTGGATGCCAGAAACATTTTTATATCAATCCTTTTTCTATTACTCTTTAACCCAAAAATCTTTTTAAAAACTTTTACACTTAAGTCCTTGTTCCGTCCCCTGCGGGTTTTTCAACAAGATTACTTCAGTAGAAAATTCTTATCGCGAATCGTAGTAATATCCCTCGAATATATTTTTCCAACGGATATCCAAAGGTTCAGTGGTATTACATTTTGGGTCAATCGAGTATCGAGTCCCTTTGTGTAGGGCGCTTTCGCTTTCGTGAGGACCCGGGATCGAACCTCATGTCCTACATAAAGTGAGGGCATATGGGTCGGCGTTGAGCCTTGCTCCCCACACGTACACGTCCCTGGGTTCTGATGCTTGTCGTCTTTCTCAAAATATATATATATATATATATATATATATATATATATATATATATATATATGTTAAATAGATGAGAGAATAAGGAAGAGAGAGAGCGAGAGCCGAGACAATGGTGAAAGAGAAAAAGCGGAATATAAAACATGTATTAGTGGCGAAAGGTTGTACTCGGGTTGAAAATGAGTTATTGGTTAATTTATAAGAGATGTGCAAATCTAATTGAAAATAAGGTGGAATGCAAAAATTATGCATTCCACCTCTGACCGTACATCACATTCCAAAGACTATTTATAATATTGTTGATAAATCTTGTTCACTCACTTTATTTCATTGTTTTTATAATTGATGTGAAGCAGTTGAATTTGAATCCAATAATTAGTTTATATGCAGATGTCTGTAGAAGTTTTATCTACAGACTGCCTCTCTTTATATATATATATATATATATATATATATATATATATATATATATAATTTTGTTCCACTTGAAGCTTCTTGGATTAGTTTTTATAAAGAATGAATGAAATTACATCAAGAATGTTCTTTCAAAACCTACTCAAATCCTTAATGCCCTCAAAATAAAAGATAAAAATGTCATATTTTTTTTGTAATTAATATTTATCAATGCATAACTTATAAATAAAGTATGGCTTTTATTAAGCGGGCAAAAAAATCTACTTTTATGTTAAATTTATAGTGATTATAAAACAAACATTTATTGAGAAATAACTTGAGAAAGATTAGAGAAGTTTAGTTTCATTAAAATAAAATATATATATATATATATATATGTGTGTGTATGTAGCCATATAGGGTAAATTTTTTGGTAGGGTACCCAACTATGGTGAATTATCACTATGGGGTCCAAACTTTGATTTGTATCAAAATGGTGCCTCACCTTTAATTCCGCTTTCACCCGGTCAACACCCGAAAAATTTCGGTTTGTTTCATCCGACGTGGGACGCTGAAGTCGATGTCGTACGCTTATTTGCCCTCGTCATCTCACGCACTGGTGATGCCACGTCATTTTTAAGTGTGCCACTTGTGTAACCCTACCCCATGTTAGCACACCAACATTGCCACCAAAGCCTCATCCTCTTCCTTTCACTCTCAGCCAAGTTCCATCGAGTTCTCACTGGGCTCTGCAGTCTCCATCGAGTTCTACCAGGCTCTGGTGACTTCTATCGGTCTCTATCGACTTTTGTCGGGCTCCGGTGAGATCTGCCGGTCTCCATCGACTTCTACTTGATTCATTCGTGAGAAAGAAAGGGACAATGAAGGCGAGATGGGGGATGGAATCTTGTGACAATAGGTTGAGGCAGCTTGTTGTTGGCAAGCCCCGCCCTCTAAATTGTGTTAATGGTTTTTGGATGATGTTATTAATCATTTGTTGTAGATTTATAAAACAATGGCCTTGGTTAGATGAAATCATTTGTTTAATTTGTTGTATTTATTTATTTATTTATTTATTTTTGTGAATGTATGCAAACATGCAATTTACCTTCAAGCATGTAAATTTTGTATATTTTTCAGTTAGTACTATTTTTCAAGTCATGCCTCATGAATATACATCAACCCAAAAAAAATGAAACACTTAAATATGCATTTAAGGTTTTTTTGTTTATTTGATCACCAAATGGAAAACCCCTCAGAATGAATCTACATTTTAAGCTATTTTTGTTTAATTGATGACCAAAATGAAAACCTTACAGTGAATCTGCATTTAAATTGAATGTGTGAAGTTTGTTTAAATCTGCATATCTAAGTCTAACCTGCCAAAAATATTAATGGTCAGAAGATTTACCAAATGCTCTTCCATTGATCACCAACTATAACTATTTTTCATTCTTACAAAATGGGAATCATTACTGCACTCTAGATGTTGTTATGAACTAACACAACATAGATGAGAAGATTTACAAAATTGGCCAACAGTACAAAGTACATCAAAAGCTTTACAAAATTGGCTCTATAAATTTGGGCAAAGCAAAAATTATGTTGGTTAATCCACATGTGTACCAACAAATGGTTACACAACACAATACTAACACATGGTTACAAAACATCAAAAAAAACAAGCATCACAAAGCGCTGCTTCCTTCATGGGTTGGTTGAGCTAGCAGAGGAGCCATTTCCTGGTGGTAGCCATGCCCTCTTTCTCTTGACAAAGACCTGCTGCCTCTCGCCTCTACTCCCTTCTTTGACATCTTTCTGGTTTCCTTGGGACCTTAGCTTAGGGACAATTGCGGCAGAAATAGGATTTTTAAATGGTGGATTGGCATCAGATGAAGGTCCTTCATTTATCCTTGCTTTTTTTAGACCTAATGGTTATCTTTTGGTCTTCTCATCGGGGTTTCTCCAAAGAGGGTAATTCCACATGGGCTTTTTGGTTAGGTATTGTTGGAACCTGGCAAAATGTGATGGGAAAAAATTGTTTAAGACTTCATTTTCAAATTTTATCAGATTTTAAGGCATACCCGTGTGACAGGAAGCCCTGACTCATGTTGTTGCTGTCTCATAGAATATTCTACTAAGGGTGTTGCTTCATGAATTGCTTGAACAGGAATTGTAATGAACTGCAATGGTAAGCAAGAAAATTAATTACCTTACCTATTAAATAATGGTGATATTCTCCCAGGCTTCATAGATTAATTAGCTGATAATTAACACATCAACATGAACATCAAAATAAATATCACCCAGTTTATCACCTGTGACACCTGATGATCCAATGCTGGTGGTGTTATGTGATATTCTCCCCCTGCTTCTGTATTTGCTTCAGCTCTCTCATTTTCATCAATTAGTCTCAAAGCATCATTCTAATAATTTCCATAAGAACATAGTTAGATAAATAAAAAATACCACAAAACTTGCTTACAACATCGCCTCGACATACCATTGCGCTTGATCATCCGCTGTGATGGATTCACCCTTGGCTTGCCTCTCCATGTGTTTGCTCGCTCGAAGCATCTCTATTTCCCTACATTGTGATCATAGATATGTCATTAAATTTGCAAGGCATGAAAATAAATATTTCCCTGCAATGTTCTAACTTTAGAACACATAATTAACCACTAACCTTTAGTCCATGATATCTCTTGTTGTGTCCTCTGCTTTCACCACACACACTACATCTCATTTTTAACACCTCTCTTGCTAACCTTCCCATTGGTGAAGCCTTGGTTTTCTTCAAACTTCCTTTATCCTAAGAAGTGTTTTTCCTACCTCTTCTTTGGTTCATCGTTCAGTGGAATGACAGGACCTTGGTCACTCTTAGGCCATGAGTCTTTGTCATGAGTAGGATTTAGTATATTCTTATAGGTGTTCATGAATGTGGTAACCTTGTAACAATTGTCCAGATAATTTTCGGGTGTCTCTTTATTGTAGTATAACACAGATATTGCATGCCCACATGGAATTTCCACTCAATTGCCACCTTCTACAAGAGCATGTGCACCTGCCTCTTGTCCACTCACAAACCCGGCCATTAGGCCCTATAACCTCGGTATTTGTCCCCTCCTGACCAAGTTGTATTATAAAACCAACTTAACTGTTTAAATTTTTCAAGCTTCTTCAATATTTTTGGGCAATGTGATGTTGTCACCTTCTTCATTGCATCCCTTCTTTTTTGAATCCTTTTCATTAATTGTGTTCTTATCATCTCGGTCATGGTGATCACTCCCTTTAACCTAGCCTCTAGGATATTACTATTAAAACACTCGCATAAGTTATTTAATAGAATGTCACACTTAAATTTGCTTTGAAAGTATGCCCTACTCCAGTGTTTAGGTTCTATCTTTTTCATATAATCATGTCCCCCCACTGACATCCCCTTCATAATTTCCATTTCTTTTTCAAAGACATGAAGGTTAGTGGCTTTAGCACAAGCCCATAGTTGGTCTTTTAGTGCTTTGCCCCTAAAGGTTTTTCGAAAGTTTGTGTGAATGTGTCTCACACAATACCGGTGCTCACTAAGTGGAAAACACTCTGTAATTGCAGGCATTAATCCCTATATAATTTTAACATTGCCACATCACCATCCGTAACCAAGAAAGCAAAAGTAAAAGGCAAGAGAGAAACACCAAGACAATTATAAATTAGTACAAGTAAAGTTTCCATTAAATAATTTCCAAAATTCAAGATAGGAGATAAACACAAAGAGAAAAAAATTCAGACTTGTCTCACCTTTTGTCCTGCTCGACATAAATGCCCAATGTCCCGCTATCGCTATCCTCAAATCTTGTGCCAAGATCTATGTTAGAAATAATACACAACAAAATAGAGATTAAAACACAACATCAAGAGATATGCTCGCCAAGTAAAAATGGAGATCGCACCATTTACCTCCAAGAACCACTTCCAATTATCTTTGTTCTCTTTACTAACCATAGCCCAAGATATGGGATAGATGCAATCATTTGCATCTATCCCAACGGCACATAATAATTGCCCTCCATACACAGAAGCATCCATCTAGAGAAACAAAATGCCTACAACCTGCCATAATTTGGAAAAACATAAAAGGAAGACAATTACAAATTATGACAAGTAAAACAAAATACAAACTATTAAAATCCCTCAAACCTGCCAAAAACCCTTCCCTCAATGGAGCCAAGCATACATAGAATGCTTGGAAGACACCCTCGCTGCATGGGCTTGATAATGATTGTTGAACCAGATGTGTCTCAGAAGCTCCAGTCTATAGTCATACAACCTTGACATTTGAGACTTCTCATCACCATCTATCATTCAGAACAAACAAAAAAATTTGTACATGTGACTTCGAAAAATTCAGATACCAAAGATAGATTATAAATAAACACATATTATAAGTGGAAATACAAAAAAATTACCCTAAGTGCAATGCTCTTGGCCCTATAAGCTTTCAGTCTGCTGATATCCACCTCTTGATTGTTTTTTACTGCTTGAATTATTCCTGCAATCCTCCAAGCAGGATCTGTCCTAAATTGCTCTAAATAATTCCTTGCCACCCAATCTGCATTAACATGCTTGTTTACATGATCTCTTGTACATTCATGCTTTTAAAACCCCGCCTTGATTTGAACTGTGTTCTTATCGGTCACCATGGGAGAAGCCCAAAGATAGAAGGGACACCCTTTTCTACGTAATGCTTTTACACTTCTTTTTATTATTGGGCTTGAAGTTCATCACATAGCGATTCTTGATACCATAATTCTTACTGCCTTCCTTAAACTGTTTAAAACTTCGGAACTTCATGCCTATCTTAAACTGTGGATTTTTCATATCAACTTCTTCATTGAATTCTGCATATCTCAGGTCTATTCGGCACGCTGACTCCTCGTCATTGAAGAACAAGACTGCAGACTCATCTAGACCTTGCATATTCGATTCTACATCCCCATCACTTCCCACTCTAGCGACCTCTCCATCTATTTCTATCTCTGTTTCTAATCCTTGTGGATTCCTCATCACCATCTTCACCATCTGCCTCCCCCATTAAAACTCAGTAATCAATCATAAAATTCATTTTCCTCATCCATTGCCTTGTCCTTAATTTTTTTTCCTAACAAGATACCTTGTAAGTCACCATCTTGTCCAACATCTGCATCCTCCTCTTCCTCTTCAGCTTCTACATCTTTGTATCCTTGATCAACACCTACTTGATTATTATCTCCGTCACCATCTTCTCCTTCATCATGGTGGATAGTTTCATGTTGGGCACAGTCAGACCTTGCATATTTAATGTACACATTAACCTCCTTGGTAGCCCCTACAGAAAGTGCCATACTTAAAGCATCTGAATCTGTTTTTATTTCTTTCAGATCCTGTACCTCACCAAATACAACCAACCACCAAATTGTACATCTATCAATATCCAACCCAAACTCCTTAGCCATGCTAATTAGTTCTAGCCTAGACATTTGATCTGCACTGCAGTAATCCACATGCCCTACAAAACTTTTTACTGCACCCACTACATAATGCATCCTTATCGTGAATAATTCTATAATGGGTACTGTAAATAAAGTGTGTAAAGTAAGTTAAATTATATCTAACTACACATAAAAACCAAAGAACATATAATAAATCATGCCCTGTAACTAACTTAGATCACATTTAACTTGACATGTAAAATCAATGGAATTTGATTTAAGTTAAAACATTGGGGCCCAAACTTCACATCTTAACTTGACATGTAAAATCATATTATAAAACAAAACTTTTCATTTTTTAGTGTTTTTATTTCATTTGCCTTCTTATTTTTTGGTAAGACAATAAGCAGAAAAGACTGGAGAGATTGAGCATGCACAAGCTAAGACCTCAGCAGAGGTCAAAGCAGTTAAAACATCCCTATTAGGCTATGTTCTCACTTTCTATGACCATTATTGGTTGCCAGTAAACAGATTGATTCCAATTATGGTGCCCATTTATGTGTTGATGTTTGATTGTCCTGCAATAGCATTTATTATGTGTTGATATTTGAGATTAATGTATTTTTAGATTGTGTGAAAAATATATTGGTTTGCCATAATTATGAATGAATGAATTTACTATTGCTTTTCATTTTAAAAGAATTGATTTCACTGTCTGTTAAGAGATGCCAAAATGTTTGAGTTGATTGTCTACATTAATTTTCTGTTTCATATATACCCCTGAAGGTTTCATGAACTTCCAAGTAGTAAAAGATTCTTGCTTACATATTATAAATATTCACTACCTTGCCAGTTTTAATAAGTGAGTTAATGCCATATATCTCACTGTTATTTTAATTTCTATTCTTTTAAAATTACCCAATGAATTGAGAATAGATGCTTTTATGTCAATGTACAGGTAAAAATTCCTAAGGAGGTACTTTCCTTTTCATGTGAGAAAAACTACATGAGAAGAACTATATAAGCATGTGTGTGGTTTTTTGCTTTGAAAACATAATGGTTTGAATGGCTACCATTAACCTAACACACAAGGGCATAAATTAAAGAAACATTAAAGAAATAAAAATCAGGGCATCAAGAAAAATCATGGCATAAAGGAATAGAGTTAGGGCATCAAGAAAAATCCAATTGTGGACCCGAACTTCACATGAACGTCACTTTCAAAAATTAATAATGTTGCCAAAAGTGATAGGGTTTAAGAATATGAGCACTTACAATACTAGGGGCTTCTCTCCCTCATGTCTTCTCTCCCAATTTACTGTCATCTATTCTTCAAGCTTGTTGGTCACCGCAATTTCGTTCATTGACTCGCAACCTGAGCCTCCCTTGCTAGATTGAAGACAAACC